>NW_026698435.1:0-39761 GCF_030435755.1 Ochotona princeps
TGCAGTGTTTCCTTGATTGAATTAGCTCTCACACCAATATTTGCGTCTAGAGCCTTTGCATTGAGGGCTATCTGAAAACGGCTGTGGCGCTGAAGTTGCCTGTGAATGTGGAGTTGGTGGCATGTGAAACACGCATGTGCAGCATTCGTTTGTGTGGGATGCTCTACCAGGTTCTTTCCTAGATAATGCACTCAAAGGGCACTAAGCATAGAGTGTGAAATCTGAGTTTCCTTGAGAGCTGCTTGGAAGTCTGATGGTGTGTGAAGTTAGTGAGTCAAATGCAGTTGTTCTCCCACAAGAACCACTCGGCTGATCCTTCTTCAATATGCCCTTCACCAACATGCAGTGTTTCCTTGATTGAATTATCTCCAACACCAATATTTGCGTCTAGAGCCTTTGCATTGAGGGCTATCTGAAAACAGCTGTGGCGCTGAAGTTGCCTGAGAATGCGGAGTTGGTGGCATGTGAAACCCGCATGTGGAGCATTCGTTTGTGTGGGATGCCCACCAAGACTCATGTCAGTCCCAGGTACTCAAAGCGCACTAAGCATAGAGTGTGAAAACTGAGTTTCCTTGAGAGCTGCTTGGAAGCCTGATGGTGTGTGAAGTTAGTGAGCCGAATGGAGTTGTTCTCCCACAAGAACCACTCGGCTGATCCTTCTTCAATATGCCCTTCACCAACATGCAGTGTTTCCTTGATTGAATTAGCTCTCACACCAATATTTGCGTCTAGAGCCTTTGCATTGAGGGCTATCTGAAAACGGCTGTGGCGCTGAATCTGCCTGTGAATGTGGAGTTGGTGGCATGTGAAACCCGCATGTGGAGCATTCGTTTGTGTGGGATGCTCTACCAGGTTCATTCCTAGATAATGCACTCAAAGGGCACTAAGCATAGAGTGTGAAAACTGAGTTTCCTTGAGAGCTGCTTGGAAGCCTGATGGTGTGTGAAGTTAGTGAGCCAAATGGAGTTGTTCTCCCACAAGAACCACTCGGCTGATCCTTCTTCAATATGCCCTTCACCAACATGTAGTGTTTCCTTGATTGAATTATCTCTCTCACCAATATTTGCGTCTAGAGCCTTTGCATTGAGGGCTATCTGAAAACGGCTGTGGCGATGAAGTTGCCTGTGAATGTGGAGTTGGTGGCATGTGAAACCCGCATGTGGAGCATTGGTTTGTGTGGGATGCTCTACCAGGTTCATTCCTAGATAATGCACTCAAAGGGCACTAAGCATAGAGTGTGAAAACTGAGTTTCCTTGAGAGCTGCTTGGAAGCCTGATGGTGTGTGACGTTAGTGAGTCAAATGGAGTTGTTCTCCCACAAGAACCACTCGGCTGATCCTTCTTCAATATGCCCTTCACCAACATGCAGTGTTTCCTTGATTGAATTAGCTCTCACACCAATATTTGCGTCTAGAGCCTTTGCATTGAGGGCTATCTGAAAACGGCTGTGCCACTGACGTTGCCTGAGAATGTGGAGTTGGTGGCATGTGAAACCTGCATGTGGAGCATTCGTTTGTGTGGGATGCTCACCAAGCTTCATTTCAGTCCTAGGTACTCAAAGGGCACTAAGCATAGAGTGTGAAAACTGAGTTTCCTTGAGAGCTGCTTGGAAGCCTGATGGTGTGTGAAGTTAGTGAGCCAAATGGAGTTGTTCTCCCACAAGAACCACTCGGCTGATCCTTCTTCAAAATGCCCTTCACCAACATGCAGTGTTTCCTTGATTGAATTAGCTCTCACACCAATATTGGCATCTAGAGCCTTTGCATTGAGGGCTATCGGAAAACGGTTGTGGCGCTGAAGTTGCCTGTGAATGTGGAGTTGGTGGCATGTGAAACCCGCATGTGGAGCATTCGTTTGTGTGGGATGCTCTACCAGGTTCATTCCTAGATAATGCACTCAAAGGGCACTAAGCATAGAGTGTGAAAACTGAGTTTCCTTGAGAGCTGCTTGGAAGCCTGATCGTGTGTGAAGTTAGTGAGTCAAATGGAGTTGTTCTCCCACAAGAACCACTCTGCTGATCCTTCTTCAATATGCCCCTCAGCAACATGCAGTGATTCCTTGATTGAATTAGCTCTCACACCAATATTTGCGTCTAGAGCCTTTGCATTGAGGGCTATCTGAAAACGGCTGTGGCGCTGAAGTTGCCTGTGAATGTGGAGTTGGTGGCATGTGAAACCCGCATGTGGAGCATTCGTTTGTGTGGGATGCTCTACCAGGTTCATTCCTAGATAATGCACTCAAAGGGCACTAAGCATAGAGTGTGAAAACTGAGTTTCCTTGAGAGCTGCTTGGAAGTCTGATGGTGTGTGAAGTTAGTGAGTCAAATGCAGTTGTTCTCCCACAAGAACCACTCGGCTGATCCTTCTTCAATATGCCCTTCACCAACATGCAGTGTTTCCTTGATTGAATTATCTCCCACACCAATATTTGCGTCTAGAGCCTTTGCATTGAGGGCTATCTGAAAACAGCTGTGGAGCAGAAGTTGCCTGTGAATGTGGAGTTGGTGGCATGTGAAACCCGCATGTGGAGCATTCGTTTGTGTGGGATGCTCTACCAAGTTCATTCCTAGATAATGCACTCAAAGGGCACTAAGAATAGAGTGTGAAAACTGAGTTTCCTTGAGAGCTGCTTGGAAGCCTGATGGTGTGTGAAGTTAGTGAGTCAAATGCAGTTGTTCTCCCACAAGAACCACTCGGCTGATCCTTCTTCAATATGCCCCTCAGCAACATGCAGTGTTTCCTTGATTGAATTATCCCCCACACCAATATTTGCGTCTAGAGCCTTTGCATTGTGGGCTATCTGAAAACGGCTGTGGCGCTGAAGTTGCGTGAGAATGTGGAGTTGGTGGCATGTGAAACCCACATGTGGAGCTTTCGTTTGTGTGGGATGCTCTACCAGGTTCTTTCCTAGATAATGCACTCAAAGGGCACTAAGCATAGAGTGTGAAAACTGAGTTTCCTTGAGAGCTGCTTGGAAGTCTGATGGTGTGTGAAGTTAGTGAGTCAAATGCAGTTGTTCTCCCACAAGAACCACTCGGCTGATCCTTCTTCAATATGCCCTTCACCAACATGCAGTGTTTCCTTGATTGAATTATCTCCCACACCAATATTTGCGTCTAGAGCCTTTGCATTGAGGGCTATCTGAAAACGGCTGTGGCGTTGAAGTTGCCTGAGAATGTGGAGTTGCTGGCATGTGAAACCCGCATGTGGAGCATTCGTTTGTTTGGGATGCTCTACCAAGCTTCATGTCAGTCCTAGGTACTCAAAGGGCACTAAGCATAGAGTGTGAAAACTGAGTTTCCTTGAGAGCTGCTTGGAAGCCTGATGGTGTGTGAAGTTAGTGAGCCAAATGGAGTTGTTCTCCCACAAGAACCAGTCGGCTGATCCTTCTTCAATATGCCCTTCACCAACATGCAGTGTTTCCTTGATTGAATTATCTCCCACACCAATATTTGCGTCTAGAGCCTTTGCATTGAGGGCTATCTGAAAACGGCTGTGGCGCTGAAGTTGCCTGTGAATGTGGAGTTGGTGGCATGTGAAACCCGCATGTGGAGCATTCGTTTGTGTGGGATGCTCTACCAGGTTCATTACTAGATAATGCACTCAAAGAGCACTAAGCATAGAGTGTGAAAACTGAGTTTCCTTGAGAGCTGCTTGGAAGCCTGATGGTGTGTGAAGTTAGTGAGCCAAATAGAGTTGTTCTCCCACAAGAACCACTGGGCTGATCCTTCTTCAATATGCCCTTCACCAACATGCGGTGCTTCCTTGTTTGAATTAACTCTCACACCAATATTTGCATCTAGAGCCTTTGCATTGAGGGCTATCTGAAAACGGCTGTGGCGCTGAAGTTGCCTGAGAATGTGGAGTTGGTGGCATGTGAAACCCGCATGTGGAGCATTCGTTTGTGTGGGATGCTCTACCAGGTTCATTCCTAGATAATGCACTAAAAGGGCACTAAGCATAGAGTGTGAAAACTGAGTTTCCTTGAGAGCTGCTTGGAAGCCTGATGGTGTGTGAAGTACGTGAGCCAAATGCAGTTGTTCTCCCACAAGAACCATTCGGCTGATCCTTCTTCAATATGCCCTTCACCAACATGCAGTGCTTCCTTGATTGAATTAACTCTCACAACAATATTTGCATCTAGAGCCTTTGCATTGAGGGCTATCTGAAAACGGCTGTGGCGCTGAAGTTGCCTGTGAATGTGGAGTTGGTGGCATGTGAAACCCGCATGTGGAGCATTCATTTGTGTGGGATGCTCAGCAAGCTTCATTTCAGTCCTAGGTACTCTAAGGGCACTAAGCATAGAGTGTGAAAACTGAGTTTCCTTGAGAGCTGCTTGGAAGCCTGATGGTGTGTGAAGTTAGTGAGTCAAATGGAGTTGTTCTCCCACAAGAACCACTCGGCTGATCCTTCTTCAATATGCTCTTCACCAACATGCAGTATTTCCTTGATTGAATTATCCCCCACACCAATATTTGCGTCTAGAGCCTTTGCATTGAGGGCTATCTGAAAACGACTGTGGCGCTGAAGTTGCCTGAGAATGTGGAGTTGGTGGCATGTGAAACCCGCATGTGGAGCATTCGTTTGTGTGGGATGCTCACCAAGCTTCATTTTAGTCCTAGGTCCTCAAAGGGCACTAAGCATAGAGTGTGAAAACTGAGTTTCCTTGAGAGCTGCTTGGAAGCCTGATGGTGTGTGAAGTTAGTGAGCCAAATGGAGTTGTTCTCCCACAAGAACCACTCGGCTGATCCTTCTTCAATATGCCCTTCACCAACATGCAGTGTTTCCTTGATTGAATTAGCTCTCACACCAATATTTGAATCTAGAGCCTTTGCATTGAGGGCTATCTGAAAACGGCTGTGGCGCTGAAGTTGCCTGTGAATGTGGAGTTGGTGGCATGTGAAACCTGCATGTGGAGCATTCGTTTGTGTGGGATGTTCTACCAGGTTCATTCCTAGATAATGCACTCAAAGGGCACTAAGCATAGAGTGTGAAAACTGAGTTTCTTGAGAGCTGCTTGGAAGCCTGATGGTGTGTGAAGTTAGTGAGTCAAATGCAGTTGTTCTCCCACAAGAACCACTCGGCTGATCCTTCTTCAATATGCCCTTCACCAACATGCAGTGTTTCCTTGTTTGAATTAGGTCCCACACCAATATTTGCGTCTAGAGCCTTTGCATTGAGGGCTATCTGAAAACGGCTGTGGCGCGGAAGTTGCCTGTGAATGTGGAGTTGGTGGCATGTGAAACCCGCATGTGGAGCATTCGTTTGTGTGGGATGCTCTACCAGGTTCATTCCTAGATAATGCACTCAAAGGGCACTAAGCATAGAGTGTGAAAACTGAGTTTCCTTGAGAGCTGCTTGGAAGCCTGATGGTGTGTGAAGTTAGTGAGCCAAATGGAGTTGTTCTCCCACAAGAACCACTCGGCTGATCCTTCTTCAATATGCCCTTCACCAACATGCAGTGTTTCCTTGATTGAATTAGCTCTCACACCAATATTTGCGTCTAGAGCCTTTGCATTGAGGGCTATCTGAAAACGGCTGTGGTGCTGAAGTTGCCTGTGAATGTGGAGATGGTGGCATGTGAAACCCGCATGTGGAGCAGTCGTTTGTGTGGGATGCTCACCAAGATTAATGTCAGTCCTAGGTACTCAAAGGGCACTAAGCATAGAGTGTGAAAACTGAGTTTCCTTGAGAGATGCTTGGAAGCCTGATGGTGTGTGAAATTAGTGAGCCAAATGGAGTTGTTCTCCCACAAGAACCACTCGGCTGATCCTTCTTCAATATGCCCTTCACCAACATGCAGTGTTTCCTTGATTGAATTAGCTCTCACACCAATATTTGCGTCTAGAGCCTTTGCATTGAGGGCTATCTGAAAACGGCTGTGGCGCTGAAGTTGCCTGTCAATGTGGAGTTGGTGGCATGTGAAACCCGCATGTGGAGCATTCGTTTGTGTGGGATGCTCTACCAGGTTCATTCCTATATAATGCACTCAAAGGGCACTAAGCATAGAGTGTGAAAACTGAGTTTCCTTGAGAGCTGCTTGGAAGCCTGATGGTGTGTGAAGTTAGTGAGCCAAATGGAGTTGTTCTCCCACAAGAACCATTCGGCTGATCCTTCTTCAATATGCCCTTCACCAACATGTAGTGTTTCCTTGATTGAATTAGCTCTCACAACAATATTTGCGTCTAGAGCCTTTGCATTGAGGGCTATCTGAAAACGGCTGTGGTGCTGAAGTTGCCTGTGAATGTGGAGTTGGTGGCATGTGAAACCCGCATGTGGAGCATTCGTTTGTGTGGGATGCTCACCAAGCTTCATGTCAGTCCTAGGTACTCAAAGGGCACGAAGCATAGAGTGTGAAAACTGAGTTTCCTTGAGAGCTGCTTGGAAGCCTGATGGTGTGTGAAGTTAGTGAGCCAAATGGAGTTGTTCTCCCACAAGAACCATTCGGCTGATCCTTCTTCAATATGCCCTTCACCAACATGCAGTGTTTCCTTGATTGAATTAGCTCTCACACCAATATTTGCGTCTAGAGCCTTTGCATTGAGGGCTATCTGAAAACGGCTGTGGCGCTGAAGTTGCCTGTGAATGTGGAGTTGGTGGCATGTGAAATCCGCATGTGGAGCATTCGTTTGTGTGGGATGTTCAACCAGGTTCATTCCTAGATAATGCACTAAAGGGCACTAAGCATAGAGTGTGAAAACTGAGTTTCCTTGAGAGCTGCTAGGAAGCCTGATGGTGTGTGAAGTTAGTGAGCCAAATGGAGTTGTTCTCCCACAAGAACCACTCGGCTGATCCTTCTTCAATATGCCCTCCACCAACATGCAGTGTTTCCTTGATTGAATTATCCCCCACACCAATATTTGCGTCTAGAGCCTTTGCATTGAGGGCTATCTGAAAACAGCTGTGGCGCAGAAGTTGCCTGTGAATGTGGAGTTGGTGGCATGTGAAACCCGCATGTGGAGCATTCGTTTGTGTGGGATGCTCTACCAAGTTCATTCCTAGATAATGCACTCAAAGGGCACTAAGCATAGAGTGTGAAAACTGAGTTTCCTTGAGAGCTGCTTGGAAGCCTGATGGTGTGTGAAGTTAGTGAGTCAAATGCAGTTGTTCTCCCACAAGAACCACTCGGCTGATCCTTCTTCAATATGCCCTTCACCAACATGCAGTGCTTCCTTGATTGAATTAACTCTCACAACAATATTTGCATCTAGAGCCTTTGCATTGAGGGCTATCTGAAAACGGCTGTGGCGCTGAAGTTGCCTGTGAATGTGGAGTTGGTGGCATGTGAAACCCGCATGTGGAGCATTCATTTGTGTGGGATGCTCCGCAAGCTTCATTTCAGTCCTAGGTACTCTAAGGGCACTAAGCATAGAGTGTGAAAACTGAGTTTCCTTGAGAGCTGCTTGGAAGCCTGATGGTGTGTGAAGTTAGTGAGTCAAATGGAGTTGTTCTCCCACAAGAACCACTCGGCTGATCCTTCTTCAATATGCTCTTCACCAACATGCAGTATTTCCTTGATTGAATTATCCCCCACACCAATATTTGCGTCTAGAGCCTTTGCATTGAGGGCTATCTGAAAACGACTGTGGCGCTGAAGTTGCCTGAGAATGTGGAGTTGGTGGCATGTGAAACCCGCATGTGGAGAATTCGTTTGTGTGGGATGCTCACCAAGCTTCATTTTAGTCCTAGGTCCTCAAAGGGCACTAAGCATAGAGTGTGAAAACTGAGTTTCCTTGAGAGCTGCTTGGAAGCCTGATGGTGTGTGAAGTTAGTGAGCCAAATGGAGTTGTTCTCAGACAAGAACCACTCGGCTGATCCTTCTTCAATATGCCCTTCACCAACATGCAGTGTTTCCTTGATTGAATTAGCTCTCACACCAATATTTGAATCTAGAGCCTTTGCATTGAGGGCTATCTGAAAACGGCAGTGGCGCTGAAGTTGCCTGTGAATGTGGAGTTGGTGGCATGTGAAACCTGCATGTGGAGCATTCGTTTGTGTGGGATGTTCTACCAGCTTCATTCCTAGATAATGCACTAAAAGGGCACTAAGGATAGAGTGTGAAAACTGAGTTTCTTGAGAGCTGCTTGGAAGCCTGATGGTGTGTGAAGTTAGTGAGTCAAATGCAGTTGTTCTCCCACAAGAACCACTCGGCTGATCCTTCTTCAATATGCCCTTCACCAACATGCAGTGTTTCCTTGTTTGAATTAGGTCCCACACCAATATTTGCGTCTAGAGCCTTTGCATTGAGGGCTATCTGAAAACGGCTGTGGCGCGGAAGTTGCCTGTGAATGTGGAGTTGGTGGCATGTGAAACCCGCATGTGGAGCATTCGTTTGTGTGGGATGCTCTACCAGGTTCATTCCTAGATAATGCACTCAAAGGGCACTAAGCATAGAGTGTGAAAACTGAGTTTCCTTGAGAGCTGCTTGGAAGCCTGATGGTGTGTGAAGTTAGTGAGCCAAATGGAGTTGTTCTCCCACAAGAACCACTCGGCTGATCCTTCTTCAATATGCCCTTCACCAACATGCAGTGTTTCCTTGATTGAATTAGCTCTCACACCAATATTTGCGTCTAGAGCCTTTGCATTGAGGGCTATCTGAAAACGGCTGTGGTGCTGAAGTTGCCTGTGAATGTGGAGATGGTGGCATGTGAAACCCGCATGTGGAGCAGTCGTTTGTGTGGGATGCTCACCAAGATTAATGTCAGTCCTAGGTACTCAAAGGGCACTAAGCATAGAGTGTGAAAACTGAGTTTCCTTGAGAGATGCTTGGAAGCCTGATGGTGTGTGAAATTAGTGAGCCAAATGGAGTTGTTCTCCCACAAGAACCACTCGGCTGATCCTTCTTCAATATGCCCTTCACCAACATGCAGTGTTTCCTTGATTGAATTAGCTCTCACACCAATATTTGCGTCTAGAGCCTTTGCATTGAGGGCTATCTGAAAACGGCTGTGGCGCTGAAGTTGCCTGTCAATGTGGAGTTGGTGGCATGTGAAACCCGCATGTGGAGCATTCGTTTGTGTGGGATGCTCTACCAGGTTCATTCCTAGATAATGCACTCAAAGGGCACTAAGCATAGAGTGTGAAAACTGAGTTTCCTTGAGAGCTGCTTGGAAGCCTGATGGTGTGTGAAGTTAGTGAGCCAAATGGAGTTGTTCTCCCACAAGAACCATTCGGCTGATCCTTCTTCAATATGCCCTTCACCAACATGTAGTGTTTCCTTGATTGAATTAGCTCTCACAACAATATTTGCGTCTAGAGCCTTTGCATTGAGGGCTATCTGAAAACGGCTGTGGTGCTGAAGTTGCCTGTGAATGTGGAGTTGGTGGCATGTGAAACCCGCATGTGGAGCATTCGTTTGTGTGGGATGCTCACCAAGCTTCATGTCAGTCCTAGGTACTCAAAGGGCACGAAGCATAGAGTGTGAAAACTGAGTTTCCTTGAGAGCTGCTTGGAAGCCTGATGGTGTGTGAAGTTAGTGAGCCAAATGGAGTTGTTCTCCCACAAGAACCATTCGGCTGATCCTTCTTCAATATGCCCTTCACCAACATGCAGTGTTTCCTTGATTGAATTAGCTCTCACACCAATATTTGCGTCTAGAGCCTTTGCATTGAGGGCTATCTGAAAACGGCTGTGGCGCTGAAGTTGCCTGTGAATGTGGAGTTGGTGGCATGTGAAATCCGCATGTGGAGCATTCGTTTGTGTGGGATGTTCAACCAGGTTCATTCCTAGATAATGCACTAAAGGGCACTAAGCATAGAGTGTGAAAACTGAGTTTCCTTGAGAGCTGCTAGGAAGCCTGATGGTGTGTGAAGTTAGTGAGCCAAATGGAGTTGTTCTCCCACAAGAACCACTCGGCTGATCCTTCTTCAATATGCCCTCCACCAACATGCAGTGTTTCCTTGATTGAATTATCCCCCACACCAATATTTGCGTCTAGAGCCTTTGCATTGAGGGCTATCTGAAAACAGCTGTGGCGCAGAAGTTGCCTGTGAATGTGGAGTTGGTGGCATGTGAAACCCGCATGTGGAGCATTCGTTTGTGTGGGATGCTCTACCAAGTTCATTCCTAGATAATGCACTCAAAGGGCACTAAGCATAGAGTGTGAAAACTGAGTTTCCTTGAGAGCTGCTTGGAAGCCTGATGGTGTGTGAAGTTAGTGAGTCAAATGCAGTTGTTCTCCCACAAGAACCACTCGGCTGATCCTTCTTCAATATGCCCTTCACCAACATGCAGTGCTTCCTTGATTGAATTAACTCTCACAACAATATTTGCATCTAGAGCCTTTGCATTGAGGGCTATCTGAAAACGGCTGTGGCGCTGAAGTTGCCTGTGAATGTGGAGTTGGTGGCATGTGAAACCCGCATGTGGAGCATTCATTTGTGTGGGATGCTCCGCAAGCTTCATTTCAGTCCTAGGTACTCTAAGGGCACTAAGCATAGAGTGTGAAAACTGAGTTTCCTTGAGAGCTGCTTGGAAGCCTGATGGTGTGTGAAGTTAGTGAGTCAAATGGAGTTGTTCTCCCACAAGAACCACTCGGCTGATCCTTCTTCAATATGCTCTTCACCAACATGCAGTATTTCCTTGATTGAATTATCCCCCACACCAATATTTGCGTCTAGAGCCTTTGCATTGAGGGCTATCTGAAAACGACTGTGGCGCTGAAGTTGCCTGAGAATGTGGAGTTGGTGGCATGTGAAACCCGCATGTGGAGAATTCGTTTGTGTGGGATGCTCACCAAGCTTCATTTTAGTCCTAGGTCCTCAAAGGGCACTAAGCATAGAGTGTGAAAACTGAGTTTCCTTGAGAGCTGCTTGGAAGCCTGATGGTGTGTGAAGTTAGTGAGCCAAATGGAGTTGTTCTCAGACAAGAACCACTCGGCTGATCCTTCTTCAATATGCCCTTCACCAACATGCAGTGTTTCCTTGATTGAATTAGCTCTCACACCAATATTTGAATCTAGAGCCTTTGCATTGAGGGCTATCTGAAAACGGCAGTGGCGCTGAAGTTGCCTGTGAATGTGGAGTTGGTGGCATGTGAAACCTGCATGTGGAGCATTCGTTTGTGTGGAATGTTCTACCAGCTTCATTCCTAGATAATGCACTAAAAGGGCACTAAGCATAGAGTGTGAAAACTGAGTTTCTTGAGAGCTGCTTGGAAGCCTGATGGTGTGTGAAGTTAGTGAGTCAAATGCAGTTGTTCTCCCACAAGAACCACTCGGCTGATCCTTCTTCAATATGCCCTTCACCAACATGCAGTGTTTCCTTGTTTGAATTAGGTCCCACACCAATATTTGCGTCTAGAGCCTTTGCATTGAGGGCTATCTGAAAACGGCTGTGGCGCGGAAGTTGCCTGTGAATGTGGAGTTGGTGGCATGTGAAACCCGCATGTGGAGCATTCGTTTGTGTGGGATGCTCTACCAGGTTCATTCCTAGATAATGCACTCAAAGGGCACTAAGCATAGAGTGTGAAAACTGAGTTTCCTTGAGAGCTGCTTGGAAGCCTGATGGTGTGTGAAGTTAGTGAGCCAAATGGAGTTGTTCTCCCACAAGAACCACTCGGCTGATCCTTCTTCAATATGCCCTTCACCAACATGCAGTGTTTCCTTGATTGAATTAGCTCTCACACCAATATTTGCGTCTAGAGCCTTTGCATTGAGGGCTATCTGAAAACGGCTGTGGTGCTGAAGTTGCCTGTGAATGTGGAGATGGTGGCATGTGAAACCCGCATGTGGAGCAGTCGTTTGTGTGGGATGCTCACCAAGATTAATGTCAGTCCTAGGTACTCAAAGGGCACTAAGCATAGAGTGTGAAAACTGAGTTTCCTTGAGAGATGCTTGGAAGCCTGATGGTGTGTGAAATTAGTGAGCCAAATGGAGTTGTTCTCCCACAAGAACCACTCGGCTGATCCTTCTTCAATATGCCCTTCACCAACATGCAGTGTTTCCTTGATTGAATTAGCTCTCACACCAATATTTGCGTCTAGAGCCTTTGCATTGAGGGCTATCTGAAAACGGCTGTGGCGCTGAAGTTGCCTGTCAATGTGGAGTTGGTGGCATGTGAAACCCGCATGTGGAGCATTCGTTTGTGTGGGATGCTCTACCAGGTTCATTCCTAGATAATGCACTCAAAGGGCACTAAGCATAGAGTGTGAAAACTGAGTTTCCTTGAGAGCTGCTTGGAAGCCTGATGGTGTGTGAAGTTAGTGAGCCAAATGGAGTTGTTCTCCCACAAGAACCATTCGGCTGATCCTTCTTCAATATGCCCTTCACCAACATGTAGTGTTTCCTTGATTGAATTAGCTCTCACAACAATATTTGCGTCTAGAGCCTTTGCATTGAGGGCTATCTGAAAACGGCTGTGGTGCTGAAGTTGCCTGTGAATGTGGAGTTGGTGGCATGTGAAACCCGCATGTGGAGCATTCGTTTGTGTGGGATGCTCACCAAGCTTCATGTCAGTCCTAGGTACTCAAAGGGCACTAAGCATAGAGTGTGAAAACTGAGTTTCCTTGAGAGCTGCTTGGAAGCCTGATGGTGTGTGAAGTTAGTGAGCCAAGTGGAGTTGTTCTCCCACAAGAACCATTCGGCTGATCCTTCTTCAATATGCACTTCACCAACATGCAGTGTTTCCTTGATTGAATTAGCTCTCACACCAATATTTGCGTCTAGAGCCTTTGCATTGAGGGCTATCTGAAAACGGCTGTGGCGCTGAAGTTGCCTGTGAATGTGGAGTTGGTGGCATGTGAAACCCGCATGTGGAGCATTCGTTTGTGTGGGATGTTCAACCAGGTTCATTCCTAGATAATGCACTCAAAGGGCACTAAGCATAGAGTGTGAAAACTGAGTTTCCTTGAGAGCTGCTAGGAAGCCTGATGGTGTGTGAAGTTAGTGAGCCAAATGGAGTTGTTCTCCCACAAGAACCACTCGGCTGATCCTTCTTCAATATGCCCTTCAGCAACATGCAGTGTTTCCTTGATTGAATTATCCCCCACACCAATATTTGCGTCTAGAGCCTTTGCATTGAGGGCTATCTGAAAACAGCTGTGGCGCAGAAGTTGCCTGTGAATGTGGAGTTGGTGGCATGTGAAACCCGCATGTGGAGCATTCGTTTGTGTGGGATGCTCTACCAAGTTCATTCCTAGATAATGCACTCAAAGGGCACTAAGCATAGAGTGTGAAAACTGAGTTTCCTTGAGAGCTGCTTGGAAGCCTGATGGTGTGTGAAGTTAGTGAGTCAAATGCAGTTGTTCTCCCACAAGAACCACTCGGCTGATCCTTCTTCAATATGCCCCTCAGCAACATGCAGTGTTTCCTTGATTGAATTATCCCCCACACCAATATTTGCGTCTATAGCCTTTGCATTGTGGGCTATCTGAAAACGGCTGTGGCGCTGAAGTTGCGTGAGAATGTGGAGTTGGTGGCCTGTGAAACCCACATGTGGAGCATTCGTTTGTGTGGGATGCTCTACCAGGTTCTTTCCTAGATAATGCACTCAAAGGGCACTAAGCATAGAGTGTGAAAACTGAGTTTCCTTGAGAGCTGCTTGGAAGTCTGATGGTGTGTGAAGTTAGTGAGTCAAATGCAGTTGTTCTCCCACAAGAACCACTCGGCTGATCCTTCTTCAATATGCCCTTCAAAAACATGCAGTGTTTCCTTGATTGAATTATCTCCCACACCAATATTTGCGTCTAGAGCCTTTGCATTGAGGGCTATCTGAAAAAGGCTGTGGCGTTGAAGTTGCCTGTGAATGTGGAGTTGGTGGCATGTGAAACCCGCATGTGGAGCATTCGTTTGTTTGGGATGCTCTACCAAGCTTCATGTCAGTCCTAGGTACTCAAAGGGCACTAAGCATAGAGTGTGAAAACTGAGTTTCCTTGAGAGCTGCTTGGAAGCCTGATGGTGTGTGAAGTTAGTGAGCCAAATGGAGTTGTTCTCCCACAAGAACCACTCGGCTGATCCTTCTTCAATATGCCCTTCACCAACATGCAGTGTTTCCTTGATTGAATTATCTCCCACACCAATATTTGCGTCTAGAGCCTTTGCATTGAGGGCTATCTGAAAACGGCTGTGGCACTGAAGTTGCCTGTGAATGTGGAGTTGGTGGCATGTGAAACCCGCATGTGGAGCATTCGTTTGTGTGGGATGCTCTACCAGGTTCATTACTAGATAATGCACTCAAAGAGCACTAAGCATAGAGTGTGAAAACTGAGTTTCCTTGAGAGCTGCTTGGAAGCCTGATGGTGTGTGAAGTTAGTGAGCCAAATAGAGTTGTTCTCCCACAAGAACCACTGGGCTGATCCTTCTTCAATATGCCCTTCACCAACATGCGGTGCTTCCTTGATTGAATTAACTCTCACACCAATATTTGCATCTAGAGCCTTTGCATTGAGGGCTATCTGAAAACGGCTGTGGCGCTGAAGTTGCCTGAGAATGTGGAGTTGGTGGCATGTGAAACCCGCATGTGGAGCATTCGTTTGTGTGGGATGCTCTACCAGGTTCATTCCTAGATAATGCACTAAAAGGGCACTAAGCATAGAGTGTGAAAACTGAGTTTCCTTGAGAGCTGCTTGGAAGCCTGATGGTGTGTGAAGTACGTGAGCCAAATGCAGTTGTTCTCCCACAAGAACCATTCGGCTGATCCTTCTTCAATATGCCCTTCACCAACATGCAGTGCTTCCTTGATTGAATTAACTCTCACAACAATATTTGCATCTAGAGCCTTTGCATTGAGGGCTATCTGAAAACGGCTGTGGCGCTGAAGTTGCCTGTGAATGTGGAGTTGGTGGCATGTGAAACCCGCATGTGGAGCATTCATTTGTGTGGGATGCTCAGCAAGCTTCATTTCAGTCCTAGGTACTCTAAGGGCACTAAGCATAGAGTGTGAAAACTGAGTTTCCTTGAGAGCTGCTTGGAAGCCTGATGGTGTGTGAAGTTAGTGAGCCAAATGGAGTTGTTCTCCCACAAGAACCACTCGGCTGATCCTTCTTCAATATGCACTTCAATAACATGCAGTGTTTCCTTGATTGAATTAGCTCTCACACCAATATTTGCGTCTAGAGCCTTTGCATTGAGGGCTATCTGAAAACGGCTGTGGCGCTGAAGTTGCCTGTGAATGTGGAGTTGGTGGCATGTGAAACCTGCATGTGGAGCATTCGTTTGTGTGGGATGTTCTACCAGGTTCATTCCTAGATAATGCACTCAAAGGGCACTAAGCATAGAGTGTGAAAACTGAGTTTCTTGAGAGCTGCTTGGAAGCCTGATGGTGTGTGAAGTTAGTGAGTCAAATGCAGTTGTTCTCCCACAAGAACCACTCGGCTGATCCTTCTTCAATATGCCCTTCACCAACATGCAGTGTTTCCTTGTTTGAATTAGGTCCCACACCAATATTTGCGTCTAGAGCCTTTGCATTGAGGGCTATCTGAAAACGGCTGTGGCGCGGAAGTTGCCTGTGAATGTGGAGTTGGTGGCATGTGAAACCCGCATGTGGAGCATTCGTTTGTGTGGGATGCTCTACCAGGTTCATTCCTAGATAATGCACTCAAAGGGCACTAAGCATAGAGTGTGAAAACTGAGTTTCCTTGAGAGCTGCTTGGAAGCCTGATGGTGTGTGAAGTTAGTGAGCCAAATGGAGTTGTTCTCCCACAAGAACCACTCGGCTGATCCTTCTTCAATATGCCCTTCACCAACATGCAGTGTTTCCTTGATTGAATTAGCTCTCACACCAATATTTGCGTCTAGAGCCTTTGCATTGAGGGCTATCTGAAAACGGCTGTGGTGCTGAAGTTGCCTGTGAATGTGGAGATGGTGGCATGTGAAACCCGCATGTGGAGCAGTCGTTTGTGTGGGATGCTCACCAAGATTAATGTCAGTCCTAGGTACTCAAAGGGCACTAAGCATAGAGTGTGAAAACTGAGTTTCCTTGAGAGATGCTTGGAAGCCTGATGGTGTGTGAAATTAGTGAGCCAAATGGAGTTGTTCTCCCACAAGAACCACTCGGCTGATCCTTCTTCAATATGCCCTTCACCAACATGCAGTGTTTCCTTGATTGAATTAGCTCTCACACCAATATTTGCGTCTAGAGCCTTTGCATTGAGGGCTATCTGAAAACGGCTGTGGCGCTGAAGTTGCCTGTCAATGTGGAGTTGGTGGCATGTGAAACCCGCATGTGGAGCATTCGTTTGTGTGGGATGCTCTACCAGGTTCATTCCTAGATAATGCACTCAAAGGGCACTAAGCATAGAGTGTGAAAACTGAGTTTCCTTGAGAGCTGCTTGGAAGCCTGATGGTGTGTGAAGTTAGTGAGCCAAATGGAGTTGTTCTCCCACAAGAACCATTCGGCTGATCCTTCTTCAATATGCCCTTCACCAACATGTAGTGTTTCCTTGATTGAATTAGCTCTCACACCAATATTTGCGTCTAGAGCCTTTGCATTGAGGGCTATCTGAAAACGGCTGTGGCGCTGAAGTTGCCTGTGAATGTGGAGTTGGTGGCATGTGAAACCCGCATGTGGAGCATTCGTTTGTGTGGGATGTTCAACCAGGTTCATTGCTAGATAATGCACTCAAAGGGCACTAAGCATAGAGTGTGAAAACTGAGTTTCCTTGAGAGCTGCTAGGAAGCCTGATGGTGTGTGAAGTTAGTGAGCCAAATGGAGTTGTTCTCCCACAAGAACCACTCGGCTGATCCTTCTTCAATATGCCCTTCACCAACATGCAGTGTTTCCTTGATTGAATTATCCCCCACACCAATATTTGCGTCTAGAGCCTTTGCATTGAGGGCTATCTGAAAACAGCTGTGGCGCAGAAGTTGCCTGTGAATGTGGAGTTGGTGGCATGTGAAACCCGCATGTGGAGCATTCGTTTGTGTGGGATGCTCTACCAAGTTCATTCCTACATAATGCACTCAAAGGGCACTAAGCATAGAGTGTGAAAACTGAGTTTCCTTGAGAGCTGCTTGGAAGCCTGATGGTGTGTGAAGTTAGTGAGTCAAATGCAGTTGTTCTCCCACAAGAACCACTCGGCTGATCCTTCTTCAATATGCCCCTCAGCAACATGCAGTGTTTCCTTGATTGAATTATCCCCCACACCAATATTTGCGTCTAGAGCCTTTGCATTGTGGGCTATCTGAAAACGGCTGTGGTGCTGAAGTTGCGTGAGAATGTGGAGTTGGTGGCATGTGAAACCCACATGTGGAGCTTTCGTTTGTGTGGGATGCTCTACCAGGTTCTTTCCTAGATAATGCACTCAAAGGGCACTAAGCATAGAGTGTGAAAACTGAGTTTCCTTGAGAGCTGCTTGGAAGTCTGATGGTGTGTGAAGTTAGTGAGTCAAATGCAGTTGTTCTCCCACAAGAACCACTCGGCTGATCCTTCTTCAATATGCCCTTCACCAACATGCAGTGTTTCCTTGATTGAATTATCTCCCACACCAATATTTGCGTCTAGAGCCTTTGCATTGAGGGCTATCTGAAAACGGCTGTGGCGTTGAAGTTGCCTGTGAATGTGGAGTTGGTGGCATGTGAAACCCGCATGTGGAGCATTCGTTTGTTTGGGATGCTCTACCAAGCTTCATGTCAGTCCTAGGTACTCAAAGGGCACTAAGCATAGAGTGTGAAAACTGAGTTTCCTTGAGAGCTGCTTGGAAGCCTGATGGTGTGTGAAGTTAGTGAGCCAAATGGAGTTGTTCTCCCACAAGAACCACTCGGCTGATCCTTCTTCAATATGCCCTTCACCAACATGCAGTGTTTCCTTGATTGAATTATCTCCCACACCAATATTTGCGTCTAGAGCCTTTGCATTGAGGGCTATCTGAAAACGGCTGTGGCGCTGAAGTTGCCTGTGAATGTGGAGTTGGTGGCATGTGAAACCCGCATGTGGAGCATTCGTTTGTGTGGGATGCTCTACCAGGTTCATTCCTAGATAATGCACTAAAAGGGCACTAAGCATAGAGTGTGAAAACTGAGTTTCCTTGAGAGCTGCTTGGAAGCCTGATGGTGTGTGAAGTACGTGAGCCAAATGCAGTTGTTCTCCCACAAGAACCATTCGGCTGATCCTTCTTCAATATGCCCTTCACCAACATGCAGTGCTTCCTTGATTGAATTAACTCTCACAACAATATTTGCATCTAGAGCCTTTGCATTGAGGGCTATCTGAAAACGGCTGTGGCGCTGAAGTTGCCTGTGAATGTGGAGTTGGTGGCATGTGAAACCCGCATGTGGAGCATTCATTTGTGTGGGATGCTCAGCAAGCTTCATTTCAGTCCTAGGTACTCTAAGGGCACTAAGCATAGAGTGTGAAAACTGAGTTTCCTTGAGAGCTGCTTGGAAGCCTGATGGTGTGTGAAGTTAGTGAGTCAAATGGAGTTGTTCTCCCACAAGAACCACTCGGCTGATCCTTCTTCAATATGCTCTTCACCAACATGCAGTATTTCCTTGATTGAATTATCCCCCACACCAATATTTGCGTCTAGAGCCTTTGCATTGAGGGCTATCTGAAAACGACTGTGGCGCTGAAGTTGCCTGAGAATGTGGAGTTGGTGGCATGTGAAACCCGCATGTGGAGCATTCGTTTGTGTGGGATGCTCACCAAGCTTCATTTTAGTCCTAGGTCCTCAAAGGGCACTAAGCATAGAGTGTGAAAACTGAGTTTCCTTGAGAGCTGCTTGGAAGCCTGATGGTGTGTGAAGTTAGTGAGCCAAATGGAGTTGTTCTCCCACAAGAACCACTCGGCTGATCCTTCTTCAATATGCCCTTCACCAACATGCAGTGTTTCCTTGATTGAATTAGCTCTCACACCAATATTTGCGTCTAGAGCCTTTGCATTGAGGGCTATCTGAAAACGGCTGTGGCGCTGAAGTTGCCTGTGAATGTGGAGTTGGTGGCATGTGAAACCCGCATGTGCAGCATTCGTTTGTGTGGGATGCTCTACCAGGTTCATTCCTAGATAATGCACTCAAAGGGCACTAAGCATAGAGTGTGAAAATTGAGTTTCCTTGAGAGCTGCTTGGAAGCCTGATGGTGTGTGAAGTTAGTGAGTCAAATGGAGTTGTTCTCCCAGAAGAACCACTCGGCTGATCCTTCTTCAATATGCCCTTCACCAACATGCAGTGTTTCCTTGATTGAATTATCCCCCACACCAATATTTGTGTCTAGAGCCTTTACATTGAGGGCTATCTGAAAACAGCTGTGGCGCTGAAGTTGCCTGAGAATGTGGAGTTGGTGGCATGTGAAACCCGCATGTGGAGCATTCGTTTGTGTGGGATGCTCACCAAGCTTCATTCCTAGATAATGCACTCAAAGGGCACTAAGCATAGAGTGTGAAATCTGAGTTTCCTTGAGAGCTGCTTGGAAGCCTGATGGTGTGTGAAGTTAGTGAGCCAAATGGAGTTGTTCTGCCACAAGAACCACTCGGCTGATCCTTCTTCAATATGCCCTTCACGAACATGCAGTGTTTCCTTGATTGAATTAGCTCTCACACAAATATTTGCGTCTAGAGCCTTTGCCTTGACGGCTATCTGAAAATGGCTTTGGCGCTGAAGTTGCCTGTGAATGTGGAGTTGGTGGCATGTGAAACCCGCATGTGGAGCATTCGTTTGTGTGGGATGCTCTACCAGGTTCATTCCTATATAATGCACTCAAAGGGCACTAAGCATAGAGTGTGAAAACTGAGTTTCCTTGAGAGCTGCTTGGAAGCCTGATGGTGTGTGAAGTTAGTGAGCCAAATGGAGTTGTTCTCCCACAAGAACCACTCGGCTGATCCTTCTTCAATATGCCCTTCACCAACATGCAGTGTTTCCTTGATTGAATTAGCTCTCACACCGATATTGGCGTCTAGAGCCTTTGCATTGAGGGCTATCTGAAAACAGCTGTGGCGCTGAAGTTGCCTGTGAATGTGGAGTTGGTGGCATGTGAAACCTTCATGTGGAGCATTCGTTTGTGTGGGATGCTCTACCAGGTTCATTCCTAGATAATGCACTCAAAGGGCACTAAGCATAGAGTGTGAAAACTGAGTTTCCTTGAGAGCTGCTTGGAAGCCTGATGGTGTGTGAAGTTAGTGAGCCAAATGGAGTTGTTCTGCCACAAGAACCACTCGGCTGATCCTTCTTCAATATGCACTTCACCAACATGTAGTGTTTCCTTGATTGAATTATCTCTCTCACCAATATTTGCGTCTAGAGCCTTTGCATTGAGGGCTATCTGAAAACAGCTGTGGCGCTGAAGTTGCCTGTCAATGTGGAGTTGGTGGCATGTGAAACCCGCATGTGGAGCATTCGTTTGTGTGGGATGCTCTACCAGGTTCATTCCTAGATAATGCACTCAAAGGGCACTAAGCATAGAGTGTGAAAACTGAGTTTCCTTGAGAGCTGCTTGGAAGCCTGATGGTGTGTGAAGTTAGTGAGTCAAATGGAGTTGTTCTCCCACAAGAACCACTCGGCTGATCCTTCTTCAATATGCCCTTCACCAACATGCAGTGTTTCCTTGATTGAATTATCTCCCACACCAATATTTGCGTCTAGAGCCTTTGCATTGAGGGCTATCTGAAAACGGCTGTGGCGCAGAAGTTGCCTGAGAATGTGGAGTTGCTGGCATGTGAAACCTGCATTTGGAGCATTCGTTTGTGTGGGATGCTCACCAAGTTTCATTTCAGTCCTAGGTACTCAAAGGGCACTAAGCATAGAGTGTGAAAACTGAGTTTCCTTGAGAGCTGCTTGGAAGCCTGATGGTGTGTGAAGTTAGTGAGCCAAATGGAGTTGTTCTCCCACAAGAACCACTCGGCTGATCCTTCTTCAATATGCACTTCACCAACATGTAGTGTTTCCTTGATTGAATTAGCTCTCACACCAATATTTGCGTCTAGAGCCTTTGCATTGAGGGCTATCTGAAAACGGCTGTGGCGCTGAAGTTGCCTGTGAATGTGGAGTTGGTGGCATGTGAAACCCGCATGTGGAGCATTCGTTTGTGTGGGATGTTCTACCAGGTTCATTCCTAGATAATGCACTCAAAGGGCACTAAGCATAGAGTGTGAAAACTGAGTTTCCTTGAGAGCTGCTTGGAAGCCTGATGGTGTGTGAAGTTAGTGAGTCAAATGCAGTTGTTCTCCCACAAGAACCACTCGGCTGATCCTTCTTCAATATGCCCTTCACCAACATGCAGTGTTTCCTTGTTTGAATTATCTCCCACAACAATATTTGCTTCTAGAGCCGTTGCATTGAGGGCTATCTGGAAACGGCTGTGGCGCTGAAGTTGCCTGTCAATGTGGAGTTGGTGGCATGTGAAACCCGCATGTGGAGCATTCGTTTGTGTGGGATGCTCTACCAGGTTCATTCCTAGATAATGCACTCAAAGGGCACTAAGAATAGAGTGTGAAAACTGAGTTTCCTTGAGAGCTGCTTGGAAGCCTGATGGTGTGTGAAGTTAGTGAGCCAAATGGAGTTGTTCTCCCACAAGAACCACAGTTCCGATCCTTCTTCAATATGCCCTTCACCAACATGCAGTGTTTCCTTGATTGAATTAGCTCTCACACAAATATTTGCATCTAGAGCCTTTGCATTGAGGGCTATCTGAAAACGGCTGTGGTGCTGAAGTTGCCTGTGAATGTGGAGTTGGTGGCATGTGAAACCCGCATGTGGAGCATTCGTTTGTGTGGGATGCTCACCAAGCTTCATGCCAGTCCTAGGTACTCAAAGGGCACTAAGCATAGAGTGTGAAAACTGAGTTTCCTTGAGAGCTGCTTGGAAGCCTAATGGTGTGTGAAGTTAGTGAGCCAAATGGAGTTGTTCTCCCACAAGAACCATTCGGCTGATCCTTCTTCAATATGCACTTCACCAACATGTAGTGTTTCCTTGATTGAATTAGCTCTCACACCAATATTTGCGTCTAGAGCCTTTGCATTGAGGGCTATCTTAAAAGAGCTGTGGCGCTGAAGTTGCCTGTGAATGTGGAGTTGGTGGCATGTGAAACCCGCATGTGGAGCATTCGTTTGTGTGGGATGCTCTACCAGGTTCATTCCTAGATAATGCACTCAAAGGGCACTAAGCATAGAGTGTGAAAACTGAGTTTCCTTGAGAGCTGCTTGGAAGCCTGATGGTGTGTGAAGTTAGTGAGTCAAATGGAGTTTTTCTCCCACAAGAACCACTCGGCTGATCCTTCTTCAATATGCCCTTCAGCAACATGCAGTGTTTCCTTGATTGAATATTCCCCACACCAAATTTTGCGTCTAGAGCCTTTGCATTGAGGGCTATCTGAAAACGGCTGTGGTGCTGAAGTTGCCTGTCAATGTGGAGTTGCTGGCATGTGAAATCTGCATTTGCAGCATTCGTTTGTGTGGGATGCTCACCAAGCTTCATGTCAGTCCTAGGTACTCAAAGGGCACTAAGCATAGAGTGTGAAAACTGAGTTTCCTTGAGAGCTGCTTGGAAGCCTGATGGTGTGTGAAGTTAGTGAGCCAAATGCAGTTGTTCTCCCACAAGAACCACTCGGCTGATCCTTCTCCAATATGCCCTTCACCAACATGCAGTGTTTCCTTGATTGAATTAGCTCTCACACCAATATTTGCGTCTAGAGCCTTTGCATTGAGGGCTATCTGAAAAGAGCTGTGGCGCTGAAGTTGCCTGTGAATGTGGAGTTGGTGGCATGTGAAACCCGCATGTGGAGCATTCGTTTGTGTGGGATGCTCACCAAGCTTCATTTCAGTCCTAGGTACTCAAAGGGCACTAAGCATAGAGTGTGAAAACTGAGTTTCCTTGAGAGCTGCTTGGAAGCCTGATGGTGTGTGAAGTTAGTGAGTCAAATGCAGTTGTTCTCCCACAAGAACCACTCGGCTGATCCTTCTTCAATATGCTCTTCACCAACATGCAGTGTTTCCTTGATTGAATTATCCCCCACACCAATATTTGCGTCTAGAGCCTTTGCATTGAGGTCTATCTGAAAGCGGCTGTGGCGCTGAAGTTGCCTGTAAATGTGGAGTTGGTGGCATGTGAAACCCGCATGTATAGCTTTCGTTTGTGTGGGAGGCTCTACCAGGTTCATTCCTAGATAATGCACTCAAAGGGCACTAAGCATAGAGTGTGAAAACTGAGTTTCCTTGAGAGCTGCTTGGGAGCCTGATGGTGTGTGAAGTTAGTGAGCCAAATGGAGTTGTTCTCCCACAAGAACCACTCAGCTGATCCTTCTTCAATATGCCCTTCACCAACATGCAGTGTTTCCTTGATTGAATTAGCTCTCACACCAATATTTGCGTCTAGAGCCTTTGCATTGAGGGCTATCTGAAAACGGCTGTGGTGCTGAAGTTGCCTGTGAATGTGGAGTTGGTGGCATGTGAAACCCGCATGTGGAGCATTCGTTTGCGTGGGATGCTCAGCAAGCTTCTTGTCAGTCCTAGGTACTCAAAGGGCACTAAGCATAGAGTGTGAAAACTGAGTTTCCTTGAGAGCTGCTTGGAAGCCTGATGGTGTGTGAAGTTAGTGAGCCAAATGGAGTTGTTCTCCCACAAGAACCACTCGGCTGATCCTTCTTCAATATGCCCTTCACCAACATGCAGTGTTTCCTTGATTGAATTAGCTCTCACACCAATATTTGCGTCTAGAGCCTTTGCATTGAGGGCTATCTGAAAACAGCTGTGGCGCTGAAGTTGCCTGTGAATGTGGAGTTGGTGGCATGTGAAACCCGCATGTGGAGCATTCGTTTGTGTGGGATGCTCTACCAGGTTCATTCCTAGATAATGCACTCAAAGTGCACTAAGCATAGAGTGTGAAAACTGAGTTTCCTTGAGAGCTGCTTGGAAGCCTGATGGTGTGTGAAGTTAGTGAGTCAAATGCAGTTGTTCTCCCACAAGAACCATTCGGCTGATCCTTCTTCAATATGCCCTTCACCAACATGTAGTGTTTCCTTGATTGAATTAGCTCTCACACCAATATTTGCGTCTAGAGCCTTTGCATTGAGGGCTATCTGAAAACGGCTGTGGCGCTGAAGTTGCCTGTGAATGTGGAGTTGGTGGCATGTGAAACCCGCATGTGGAGCATTCGTTTGTGTGGGATGCTCTACCAGGTTCATTCCTAGATAATGCACTCAAAGGGCACTAAGCATAGAGTGTGAAAACTGAGTTTCCTTGAGAGCTGCTTGGAAGCCTGATGGTGTGTGAAGTTAGTGAGCCAAATGGAGTTGTTCTCCCACAAGAACCACTCGGCTGATCCTTCTTCAATATGCCCTTCACCAACATGTAGTGTTTCCTTGATTGAATTATCTCTCTCACCAATATTTGCGTCTAGAGCCTTTGCATTGAGGGCTATCTGAAAACGGCTGTGGCGCTGAATTTGCCTGTGAATGTGGAGTTGGTGGCATGTGAAACCCGCATGTGGAGCATTCGTTTGTGTGGGATGCTCTACCAGGTTCATTCCTAGATAATGCACTCAAAGGGCACTAAGCATAGAGTGTGAAAACTGAGTTTCCTTGAGAGCTGCTTGGAAGCCTGATGGTGTGTGAAGTTAGTGAGTCAAATGGAGTTGTTCTCCCACAAGAACCACTCGGCTGATCCTTCTTCAATATGCCCTTCACCAACATGCAGTGTTTCCTTGATTGAATTAGCTCTCACACCAATATTTGCGTCTAGAGCCTTTGCATTGAGGGCTATCTGAAAACGGCTGTGGCGCTGAAATTTCCTGTGAATGTGGAGTTGGTGGCATGTGAAACCCGCATGTGGAGCATTCTTTTGTGTGGGATGCTCTACCAGGTTCATTCCTAGATAATGCACTCAAAGGGCACTAAGCATAGAGTGTGAAAACTGAGTTTCCTTGAGAGCTGCTTGGAAGCCTGATGGTGTGTGAAGTTAGTGAGCCAAATGGAGTTGTTCTCCCACAAGAACCATTCGGCTGATCCTTCTTCAATATGCCCTTCACCAACATGTAGTGTTTCCTTGATTGAATTAGCTCTCACACCAATATTTGCGTCTAGAGCCTTTGCATTGAGGGCTATCTGAAAACGGCTGTGGCGCTGAAGTTGCCTGTGAATGTGGAGTTGGTGGCATGTGAAACCCGCATGTGGAGCATTCGTTTGTGTGGGATGCTCTACCAGGTTCATTCCTAGATAATGCACTCAAAGGGCACTAAGCATAGAGTGTGAAAACTGAGTTTCCTTGAGAGCTGCTTGGAAGCCTGATGGTGTGTGAAGTTAGTGAGCCAAATGGAGTTGTTCTCCCACAAGAACCACTCGGCTGATCCTTCTTCAATATGCCCTTCACCAACATGTAGTGTTTCCTTGATTGAATTATCTCTCTCACCAATATTTGCGTCTAGAGCCTTTGCATTGAGGGCTATCTGAAAACGGCTGTGGCGCTGAATTTGCCTGTGAATGTGGAGTTGGTGGCATGTGAAACCCGCATGTGGAGCATTCGTTTGTGTGGGATGCTCTACCAGGTTCATTCCTAGATAATGCACTCAAAGGGCACTAAGCATAGAGTGTGAAAACTGAGTTTCCTTGAGAGCTGCTTGGAAGCCTGATGGTGTGTGAAGTTAGTGAGTCAAATGGAGTTGTTCTCCCACAAGAACCACTCGGCTGATCCTTCTTCAATATGCCCTTCACCAACATGCAGTGTTTCCTTGATTGAATTAGCTCTCACACCAATATTTGCGTCTAGAGCCTTTGCATTGAGGGCTATCTGAAAACGGCTGTGGCGCTGAAGTTGCCTGAGAATGTGGAGTTGGTGGCATGTGAAACCCGCATGTGGAGCATTCGTTTGTGTGGGATGCTCACCAAGCTTCATTTCAGTCCTAGGAACTCAAAGGGCACTAAGCATAGAGTGTGAAAACTGAGTTTCCTTGAGAGCTGCTTGGAAGCCTGATGGTGTGTGAAGTTAGTGAGCCAAATGGAGTTGTTCTCCCACAAGAACCACTCGGCTGATCCTTCTTCAAATGCCCTTCACCAACATGCAGTGTTTCCTTGATTGAATTAGCTCTCACACCAATATTTGCATTTAGAGCCTTTGCATTGAGGGCTATCTGAAAACGGCTGTGGTGCTGAAGTTGCCTGTGAATGTGGAGTTGGTGGCATGTGAAACCCGCATGTGGAGCATTCGTTTGTGTGGGATGCTCTACCAGGTTCATTCCTAGATAATGCACTCAAAGGGCACTAAGCATAGAGTGTGAAAACTGAGTTTCCTTGAGAGCTGCTTGGAAGCCTGATGGTGTGTGAAGTTAGTGAGCCAAATGGGTTGTTCTCCCACAAGAACCACTCGGCTGATCCTTCTTCAATATGCCCTTCACCAACATGCAGTGTTTCCTTGTTTGAATTAGCTTCCACACCAATATTTGCGTCTAGAGCCTTTGCATTGAGGGCTATCTGAAAACGGCTGTGGCGCTGAAGTTGCCTGAGAATGTGGAGTTGGTGGCATGTGAAACCCGCATGTGGAGCATTCGTTTGTGTGGGATGCTCTACCAGGTTCATTCCTAGATAATGCACTCAAAGGGCACTAAGCATAGAGTGTGAAAACTGAGTTTCCTTGAGAGCTGCTTGGAAGCCTGATGGTGTGTGAAGTTAGTGAGTCAAATGGAGTTGTTCTCCCACAAGAACCACTTGGCTGATCCTTCTTCAATATGCCCTTCACCAACATGCAGTGTTTCCTTGATTAAAATATCTCCCACACCAATATTTGCGTCTAGAGCCTTTGCATTGAGGGCTATCTGAAAACGGCTGTGGCGCTGAAGTTGCCTGTCAATGTGGAGTTGGTGGCATGTGAAACCAGCATGTGGAGCATTCGTTTGTGTGGGATGCTCTACCAGGTTCATTCCTAGATAATGCACTCAAAGGGCACTAAGCATAGAGTGTGAAAACTGAGTTTCCTTGAGAGCTGCTTGGAAGCCTGATGGTGTGTGAAGTTAGTGATCCAAATGGAGTTGTTCTCCCACAAGAACCACTCGGCTGATCCTTCTTCAATATGCCCTTCACCAACATGCAGTGTTTCCTTGATTGAATTAGCTCTCACACCAATATTTGCGTCTAGAGCCTTTGCATTGAGGGCTATCTGAAAACGGCTGTGGCGCTGAAGTTGCCTGAGAATGTGGAGTTGGTGGCATGTGAAACCCGCATGTGGAGCATTCGTTTGTGTGGGATGCTCACCAAGCTTCATGTCAGTCCTAGGTACTCAAAGGGCACTAAGCATAGAGTGTGAAAACTGAGTTTCCTTGAGAGCTGTTTGGAAGCCTGATGGTGTGTGAAGTTAGTGAGCCAAATGGAGTTGTTCTCCCACAAGAACCACTCGGCTGATCCTTCTTCAATATGCCCTTCACCAACATGCAGTGTTTCCTTGATTGAATTAGCTCTCACACCAATATTTGCATTTAGAGCCTTTGCATTGAGGGCTATCTGAAAACGGCTGTGGTGCTGAAGTTGCCTGTGAATGTGGAGTTGGTGGCATGTGAAACCCGCATGTGGAGCATTCGTTTGTGTGGGATGCTCTACCAGGTTCATTCCTAGATAATGCACTCAAAGGGCACTAAGCATAGAGTGGGAAAACTGAGTTTCCTTGAGAGCTGCTAGGAAGCCTGATGGTGTGTGAAGTTTGTGAGCCAAATGGAGTTGTTCTCCCACAAGAACCACTCGGCTGATCCTTCTTCAATATGCCCTTAACCAACATGCAGTGTTTCCTTGAATGAATTATCCCCCACACCAATATTTGCATTTAGAGTCTTTGCATTGAGGGCTATCTGAAAACGGCTGTGGCGCTGAAGTTGCCTGTGAATGTGGAGTTGGTGGCATGTGAAACCCGCATGTGGAGCATTCGTTTGTGTGGGATGCTCACCAAGCTTCATGTCAGTCCTAGGTACTCAAAGGGCACTAAGCATAGAGTGTGAAAACTGAGTTTCCTTGAGAGCTGCTTGGAAGCCTGATGGTGTGTGAAGTTAGTGAGCCAAATGGAGTTTTTCTCCCACAAGAACCACTCAGCTGATCCTTCTTCAATATGCACTTCACCAACATGCAGTGTTTCCTTGATTGAATTATCTCTCACACCAATATTTGCATCTAGAGCCTTTGCATTGAGGGCTATCTGAAAACGGCTGTGGCGCTGAAATTTCCTGTGAATGTGGAGTTGGTGGCATGTGAAACCCGCATGTGGAGCATTCGTTTGTGTGGGATGCTCTACCAGGTTCATTCCTAGATAATGCAATCAAAGGGCACTAAGCATAGAGTGTGAAAACTGAGTTTCCTTGAGAGCTGCTTGGAAGCCTGATGGTGTGTGAAGTTAGTGAGCCAAATGGAGTTGTTCTCCCACAAGAACCACTCGGCTGATCCTTCTTCAATATGCCCTTCACCAACATGCAGTGTTTCCTTGATTGAATTACCTCTCACACCAATATTTGCGTCTAGAGCCTTTGCATTGAGGGCTATCTGAAAACGGCTGTGGCGCTGAAGTTGCCTGTGAATGTGGAGTTGGTGGCATGTGAAACCCGCATGTGGAGCATTCGTTTGTGTGGGATGCTCTACCAGGTTCATTCCTAGATAATGCACTCAAAGGGCACTAAGCATAGAGTGTGAAAACTGAGTTTCCTTGAGAGCTGCTTGGAAGCCTGATGGTGTGTGAAGTTAGTGAGTCAAATGCAGTTGTTCTCCCACAAGAACCACTCGACTGATCCTTCTTCAATATGCCCTTCAGCAACATGCAGTGTTTCCTTGATTGAATTAGCTCTCACACCAATATTTGCGTCTAGAGCCTTTGCATTGAGGGCTATCTGAAAACGGCTGTGGTGCTGAAGTTGCCTGTGAATGTGGAGTTGGTGGCATGTGAAACCCGCATGTGGAGCATTCGTTTGCGTGGGATGCTCAGCAAGCTTCTTGTCAGTCCTAGGTACTCAAAGGCCACTAAGCATAGAGTGTGAAAACTGAGTTTCCTTGAGAGCTGCTTGGAAGCCTGATGGTGTGTGAAGTTAGTGAGCCAAATGGAGTTGTTCTCCCACAAGAACCACTCGGCTGATCCTTCTTCAATATGCCCTTCACCAACATGCAGTGTTTCCTTGATTGAATTAGCTCTCACACCAATATTTGCGTCTAGAGCCTTTGCATTGAGGGCTATCTGAAAACGGCTGTGGCGCTGAAGTTGCCTGTCAATGTGGAGTTGGTGGCATGTGAAACCCGCATGTGGAGCATTCGTTTGTGTGGGATGCTCACCAAGCTTCATTTCAGTCCTGGGTACTCAAAGGGCACTAAGCATAGAGTGTGAAAACTGAGTTTCCTTGAGAGCTGCTTGGAAGCCTGATGGTGTGTGAAGTTTGTGAGCCAAATGGAGTTGTTCTCCCACAAGAACCATTCGGCTGATCCTTCTTCAATATGCCCTTAACCAACATGCAGTGTTTCCTTGAATGAATTATCCCCCACACCAATATTTGCATTTAGAGTCTTTGCATTGAGGGCTATCTGAAAACGGCTGTGGCGCTGAAGTTGCCTGTGAATGTGGAGTTGGTGGCATGTGAAACCCGCATGTGGAGCATTCGTTTGTGTGGGATGCTCTACCAGGTTCATTCCTAGATAATGCACTCAAAGGGCACTAAGCATAGAGTGTGAAAACTGAGTTTCCTTGAGAGCTGTTTGGAAGCCTGATGGTGTGTGAAGTTAGTGAGTCAAATGCAGTTATTCTCCCACAAGAACCATTCGGCTGATCCTTCTTCAATATGCCCTTCACCAACATGCAGTGCTTCCTTGATTGAATTATCTCTCACACCAATATTTGCATCTAGAGCCTTTGCATTGAGGGCTATCTGAAAACGGCTGTGGCGCTGAAATTTCCTGTGAATGTGGAGTTGGTGGCATGTGAAACCCGCATGTGGAGCATTCGTTTGTGTGGGATGCTCTACCAGGTTCATTCCTAGATAATGCAATCAAAGGGCACTAAGCATAGAGTGTGAAAACTGAGTTTCCTTGAGAGCTGCTTGGAAGCCTGATGGTGTGTGAAGTTAGTGAGCCAAATGGAGTTGTTCTCCCACAAGAACCACTCGGCTGATCCTTCTTCAATATGCCCTTCACCAACATGCAGTGTTTCCTTGATTGAATTAGCTCTCACACCAATATTTGCGTCTAGAGCCTTTGCATTGAGGGCTATCTGAAAACGGCTGTGGCGCTGAAGTTGCCTGTGAATGTGGAGTTGGTGGCATGTGAAACCCGCATGTGGAGCATTCGTTTGTGTGGGATGCTCTACCAGGTTCATTCCTAGATAATGCACTCAAAGGGCACTAAGCATAGAGTGTGAAAACTGAGTTTCCTTGAGAGTTGCTTGGAAGCCTGATGGTGTGTGAAGTTAGTGAGCCAAATGGAGTTGTTCTCCCACAAGAACCATTCGGCTGATCCTTCTTCAATATGCCCTTCACCAACATGTAGTGTTTCCTTGATTGAATTAGCTCTCACACCAATATTTGCGTCTAGAGCCTTTGCATTGAGGGCTATCTGAAAACGGCTGTGGTGCTGAAGTTGCCTGTGAATGTGGAGTTGGTGGCATGTGAAACCCGCATGTGGAGCATTCGTTTGTGTGGGATGCTCATCAAGCTTCATGTCAGTCCTAGGTACTCAAAGGGCACGAAGCATAGAGTGTGAAAACTGAGTTTCCTTGAGAGCTGCTTGGAAGCCTGATGGTGTGTGAAGTTAGTGAGCCAAATGGAGTTGTTCTCCCACAAGTACCATTAGGCTGATCCTTCTTCAATATGCACTTCACCAACATGTAGTGTTTCCTTGATTGAATTAGCTCTCATACCAATATTTGCGTCTAGAGCCTTTGCATTGAGGGCTATCTCAAAACGGCTGTGGCGCTGAAGTTGCCTGTGAATGTGGAGTTGGTGGCATGTGAAACCTGCATGTGGAGCATTCGTTTGTGTGGGATGTTCTACCAGGTTCATTCCTAGATAATGCACTCAAAGGGCACTAAGCATAGAGTGTGAAAACTGAGTTTCCTTGAGAGCTGCTTGGAAGCCTGATGGTGTGTGAAGTTAGTGAGTCAAATGCAGTTGTTCTCCCACAAGAACCACTCGGCTGATCCTTCTTCAATATGCCCTTCACCAACATGCAGTGTTTCCTTGTTTGAATTAGCTCCCACACCAATATTTGCGTCTAGAGCCTTTGCATTGAGGGCTATCTGAAAACGGCTGTGGCGCTGAAGTTGCCTGTGAATGTGGAGTTGGTGGCATGTGAAACCCGCATGTGGAGCATTCGTTTGTGTGGGATGCTCTACCAGGTTCATTCCTAGATAATGCACTCAAAGGGCACTAAGCATAGAGTGTGAAAACTGAGTTTCCTTGAGAGCTGCTTGGAAGCCTGATGGTGTGTGAAGTTAGTGAGCCAAATGGAGTTGTTCTCCCACAAGAACCACTCGGCTGATCCTTCTTCAATATGCCCTTCAGCAACATGCAGTGTTTCCTTGATTGAATTAGCTCTCACACCAATATTTGCGTCTAGAGCCTTTGCATTGAGGGCTATCTGAAAACGGCTGTGGCGCTGAATTTGCCTGTGAATGTGGAGTTGGTGGCATGTGAAACCCGCATGTGGAGCATTCTTTTGTGTGGGATGCTCTACCAGGTTCATTCCTAGATAATGCACTCAAAGGGCACTAAGCATAGAGTGTGAAAACTGAGTTTCCTTGAGAGCTGCTTGGAAGCCTGATGGTGTGTGAAGTTAGTGAGTCAAATGGAGTTGTTCTCCCACAAGAACCACTCGGCTGATCCTTCTTCAATATGCCCTTCACCAACATGCAGTGTTTCCTTGATTGAATTATCCCCCACACCAATATTTGCGTCTAGAGCCTTTGCATTGAGGGCTATCTGAAAACGGCTGTGGCGCTGAAGTTGCGTGAGAATGTGGAGTTGGTGGCATGTGAAACCTGCATTTGGAGCATTCGTTTGTGTGGGATGCTCACCAAGCTTCATGTCAGTCCTAGGTACTCAAAGGGCACTAAGCATAGAGTGTGAAAACTGAGTTTCCTTGAGAGCTGCTTGGAAGCCTGATGGTGTGTGAAGTTAGTGAGCCAAATGGAGTTGTTCTCCCACAAGAACCACTCGGCTGATCCTTCTTCAATATGCCCTTCACCAACATGCAGTGTTTCCTTGATTGAATTAGCCCTCACACCGATATTTGCGTCTAGAGCCTTTGCATTGAGGGCTATCTGAAAACGGCTGTGGCGCTGAAGTTGCCTGAGAATGTGGAGTTGGTGGCATGTGAAACCCGCATGTGGAGCATTCGTTTGTGTGGGATGCTCACCAAGCTTCATTTCAGTCCTAGGAACTCAAAGGGCACTAAGCATAGAGTGTGAAAACTGAGTTTCCTTGAGAGCTGCTTGGAAGCCTGATGGTGTGTGAAGTTAGTGAGCCAAATGGAGTTGTTCTCCCACAAGGACCACTCGGCTGATCCTTCTTCAAAATGCCCTTCACCAACATGCAGTGTTTCCTTGATTGAATTAGCTCTCACACCAATATTTGCATCTAGAGCCTTTGCATTGAGGGCTATCTGAAAACGGCTGTGGTGCTGAAGTTGCCTGTGAATGTGGAGTTGGTGGCATGTGAAACCCGCATGTGGAGCATTCGTTTGTGTGGGATGCTCTACCAGGTTCATTCCTAGATAATGCACTCAAAGGGCACTAAGCATAGAGTGTGAAAACTGAGTTTCCTTGAGAGCTGCTTGGAAGCCTGATGGTGTGTGAAGTTAGTGAGTCAAATGGAGTTGTTCTCCCACAAGAACCACTCGGCTGATCCTTCTTCAATATGCCCTTCACCAACATGCAGTGTTTCCTTGATTGAATTATCCCCCACACCAATATTTGCGTCTAGAGCCTTTGCATTGAGGGCTATCTGAAAACGGCTGTGGCGCTGAAGTTGCCTGAGAATGTGGAGTTGCTGGCATGTGAAACCTGCATTTGGAGCATTCGTTTGTGTGGGATGCTCACCAAGCTTCATGTCAGTCCTAGGTACTCAAAGGGCACTAAGCATAGAGTGTGAAAACTGAGTTTCCTTGAGAGCTGCTTGGAAGCCTGATGGTGTGTGAAGTTAGTGAGCCAAATGGAGTTGTTCTCCCACAAGAACCACTCGGCTGATCCTTCTTCAATATGCCCTTCACCAACATGCAGTGTTTCCTTGATTGAATTAGCTCTCACACCAATATTTGCATCTAGAGCCTTTGCATTGAGGGCTATCTGAAAACGGCTGTGGTGCTGAAGTTGCCTGTGAATGTGGAGTTGGTGGCATGTGAAACCCGCATGTGGAGCATTCGTTTGTGTGGGATGCTCTACCTGGTTCATTCCTAGATAATGCACTCAAAGGGCACTAAGCATAGAGTGTGAAAACTGAGTTTCCTTGAGAGCTGCTTGGAAGCCTGATGGTGTGTGAAGTTAGTGAGCCAAATGGAGTTGTTCTCCCACAAGAACCACTCGGCTGATCCTTCTTCAATATGCCCTTCACCAACATGCAGTGTTTCCTTGTTTGAATTAGCTTCCACACCAATATTTGCGTCTAGAGCCTATGCATTGAGGGCTATCTGAAAACGGCTGTGGCGCTGAAGATGCCTGAGAATGTGGAGTTGGTGGCATGTGAAACCCGCATGTGGAGCATTCGTTTGTGTGGGATGCTCTACCAGGTTCATTCCTAGATAATGCACTCAAAGGGCACTAAGCATAGAGTGTGAAAACTGAGTTTCCTTGAGAGCTGCTTGGAAGCCTGATCGTGTGTGAAGTTAGTGAGTCAAATGGAGTTGTTCTCCCACAAGAACCACTCGGCTGATCCTTCTTCAATATGCCCTTCACCAACATGCAGTGTTTCCTTGATTGAATTATCCCCCACACCAATATTTGCGTCTAGAGCCTTTGCATTGAGGGCTATCTGAAAACGGCTGTGGCACTGAAGTTGCCTGAGAATGTGGAGTTGGTGGCATGTGAAACCCGCATGTATAGCTTTCATTTGTGTGGGATGCTCTACCAGGTTCATTCCTAGATAATGCACTCAAAGGGCACTAAGCATAGAGTGTGAAAACTGAGTTTCCTTGAGAGCTGCTTGGAAGCCTGATGGTGTGTGAAGTTAGTGAGTCAAATGGAGTTGTTCTCCCACAAGAACCACTCGGCTGATCCTTCTTCAATATGCCCTTCACCAACATGCAGTGTTTCCTTGATTGAAATATCTCCCACACCAATATTTGCGTCTAGAGCCTTTGCATTGAGGGCTATCTGAAAACGGCTGTGGCGCTGAAGTTGCCTGTCAATGTGGAGTTGGTGGCATGTGAAACCAGCATGTGGAGCATTCGTTTGTGTGGGATGCTCGACCAGGTTCATTCCTAGATAATGCACTCAAAGGGCACTAAGCATAGAGTGTGAAAACTGAGTTTCCTTGAGAGCTGCTTGGAAGCCTGATGGTGTGTGAAGTTAGTGATCCAAATGGAGTTGTTCTCCCACAAGAACCACTCGGCTGATCCTTCTTCAATATGCCCTTCACCAACATGCAGTGTTTCCTTGATTGAATTAGCTCTCACACCAATATTTGCGTCTAGAGCCTTTGCATTGAGGGCTATCTGAAAACGGCTGTGGCGCTGAAGTTGCCTGAGAATGTGGAGTTGGTGGCATGTGAAACCCTCATGTGGAGCATTCGTTTGTGTGGGATGCTCACCAAGCTTCATTTCAGTCCTAGGTACTCAAAGGGCACTAAGCATAGAGTGTGAAAACTGAGTTTCCTTGAGAGCTGTTTGGAAGCCTGATGGTGTGTGAAGTTAGTGAGCCAAATGGAGTTGTTCTCCCACAAGAACCACTCGGCTGATCCTTCTTCAATATGCCCTTCACCAACATGCAGTGTTTCCTTGATTGAATTAGCTCTCACACCAATATTTGCGTCTAGAGCCTTTGCATTGAGGGCTATCTGAAAACGGCTGTGGCGCTGAAGTTGCCTGAGAATGTGGAGTTGGTGGCATGTGAAACCCGCATGTGGAGCATTCGTTTGTGTGGGATGCTCACCAAGCTTCATTTCAGTCCTAGGAACTCAAAGGGCACTAAGCATAGAGTGTGAAAACTGAGTTTCCTTGAGAGCTGCTTGGAAGCCTGATGGTGTGTGAAGTTAGTGAGCCAAATGGAGTTATTCTCCCACAAGGACCACTCGGCTGATCCTTCTTCAAAATGCCCTTCACCAACATGCAGTGTTTCCTTGATTGAATTAGCTCTCACACCAATATTTGCATCTAGAGCCTTTGCATTGAGGGCTATCTGAAAACGGCTGTGGTGCTGAAGTTGCCTGTGAATGTGGAGTTGGTGGCATGTGAAACCCGCATGTGGAGCATTCGTTTGTGTGGGATGCTCTACCAGGTTCATTCCTAGATAATGCACTCAAAGGGCACTAAGCATAGAGTGTGAAAACTGAGTTTCCTTGAGAGCTGCTTGGAAGCCTGATGGTGTGTGAAGTTAGTGAGTCAAATGGAGTTGTTCTCCCACAAGAACCACTCGGCTGATCCTTCTTCAATATGCCCTTCACCAACATGCAGTGTTTCCTTGATTGAATTATCCCCCACACCAATATTTGCGTCTAGAGCCTTTGCATTGAGGGCTATCTGAAAACGGCTGTGGCGCTGAAGTTGCCTGAGAATGTGGAGTTGCTGGCATGTGAAACCTGCATTTGGAGCATTCGTTTGTGTGGGATGCTCACCAAGCTTCATGTCAGTCCTAGGTACTCAAAGGGCACTAAGCATAGAGTGTGAAAACTGAGTTTCCTTGAGAGCTGCTTGGAAGCCTGATGGTGTGTGAAGTTAGTGAGCCAAATGGAGTTGTTCTCCCACAAGAACCACTCGGCTGATCCTTCTTCAATATGCCCTTCACCAACATGCAGTGTTTCCTTGATTGAATTAGCTCTCACACCAATATTTGCATCTAGAGCCTTTGCATTGAGGGCTATCTGAAAACGGCTGTGGTGCTGAAGTTGCCTGTGAATGTGGAGTTGGTGGCATGTGAAACCCGCATGTGGAGCATTCGTTTGTGTGGGATGCTCTACCAGGTTCATTCCTAGATAATGCACTCAAAGGGCACTAAGCATAGAGTGTGAAAACTGAGTTTCCTTGAGAGCTGCTTGGAAGCCTGATGGTGTGTGAAGTTAGTGAGCCAAATGGAGTTGTTCTCCCACAAGAACCACTCGGCTGATCCTTCTTCAATATGCCCTTCACCAACATGCAGTGTTTCCTTGTTTGAATTAGCTTCCACACCAATATTTGCGTCTAGAGCCTATGCATTGAGGGCTATCTGAAAACGGCTGTGGCGCTGAAGATGCCTGAGAATGTGGAGTTGGTGGCATGTGAAACCCGCATGTGGAGCATTCGTTTGTGTGGGATGCTCTACCAGGTTCATTCCTAGATAATGCACTCAAAGGGCACTAAGCATAGAGTGTGAAAACTGAGTTTCCTTGAGAGCTGCTTGGAAGCCTGATGGTGTGTGAAGTTAGTGAGCCAAATGGAGTTGTTCTCCCACAAGAACCACTCGGCTGATCCTTCTTCAATATGCCCTTCACCAACATGCAGTGTTTCCTTGATTGAATTATCCCCCACACCAATATTTGCGTCTAGAGCCTTTGCATTGAGGGCTATCTGAAAACGGCTGTGGTGCTGAAGTTGCCTGTGAATGTGGAGTTGGTGGCATGTGAAACCCACATGTGGAGCATTCGTTTGCGTGGGATGCTCAGCAAGCTTCTTGTCAGTCCTAGGTACTCAAAGGGCACTAAGCATAGAGTGTGAAAACTGAGTTTCCTTGAGAGCTGCTTGGAAGCCTGATGGTGTGTGAAGTTAGTGAGCCAAATGGAGTTGTTCTCCCACAAGAACCACTCGGCTGATCCTTCTTCAATATGCCCTTCACCAACATGCAGTGTTTCCTTGATTGAATTAGCTCTCACACCAATATTTGCGTCTAGAGCCTTTGCATTGAGGGCTATCTGAAAACAGCTGTGGCGCTGAAGTTGCCTGAGAATGTTTAGTTGGTGACAGTGAAACCCGCATGTGGAGCATTCGTTTGTGTGGGATGCTCACCAAGCTTCATTTCAGTCCTGGGTACTCAAAGGGCACTAAGCATAGAGTGTGAAAACTGAGTTTCCTTGAGAGCTGCTTGGAAGCCTGATGGTGTGTGAAGTTAGTGAGCCAAATGGAGTTGTTCTCCCACAAGAACCATTCGGCTGATCCTTCTTCAATATGCCCTTCACCAACATGCAGTGTTTCCTTGAATGAATTATCCCCCACACCAATATTTGCATTTAGAGTCTTTGCATTGAGGGCTATCTGAAAACGGCTGTGGCGCTGAAGTTGCCTGTGAATGTGGAGTTGGTGGCATGTGAAACCCGCATGTGGAGCATTCGTTTGTGTGGGATGCTCACCAAGCTTCATTTCAGTCCTAGGTACTCAAAGGGCACTAAGCATAGAGTGTGAAAACTGAGTTTCCTTGAGAGCTGCTTGGAAGCCTGATGGTGTGTGAAGTTAGTGAGCCAAATGGAGTTGTTCTCCCACAAGAACCACTCGGCTGATCCTTCTTCAATATGCACTTCACCAACATGCAGTGTTTCCTTGATTGAATTAGCTCTCATACCAATATTTGCGTCTAGAGCCTTTGCATTGAGGGCTATCTGAAAACGGCTGTGGCGCTGAAGTTGCCTGAGAATGTGGAGTTGGTGGCATGTGAAACCCGCATGTGGAGCATTCGTTTGTGTGGGATGCTCACCAAGCTTCATTTCAGTCCTAGGAACTCAAAGGGCACTAAGCATAGAGTGTGAAAACTGAGTTTCCTTGAGAGCTGCTTGGAAGCCTGATGGTGTGTGAAGTTAGTGAGCCAAATGGAGTTGTTCTCCCACAAGAACCACTCGGCTGATCCTTCTTCAAAATGCCCTTCACCAACATGCAGTGTTTCCTTGATTGAATTAGCTCTCACACCAATATTTGCATCTAGAGCCTTTGCATTGAGGGCTATCTGAAAACGGCTGTGGTGCTGAAGTTGCCTGTGAATGTGGAGTTGGTGGCATGTGAAACCCGCATGTTGAGCATTCGTTTGTGTGGGATGCTCTACCAGGTTCATTCCTAGATAATGCACTCAAAGGGCACTAAGCATAGAGTGTGAAAACTGAGTTTCCTTGAGAGCTGCTTGGAAGCCTGATGGTGTGTGAAGTTAGTGAGCCAAATGGAGTTGTTCTCCCACAAGAACCACTCGGCTGATCCTTCTTCAATATGCCCTTCACCAACATGCAGTGTTTCCTTGTTTGAATTAGCTTCCACACCAATATTTGCGTCTAGAGCCTTTGCATTGAGGGCTATCTGAAAACGGCTGTGGCGCTGAAGTTGCCTGTGAATGTGGAGTTGGTGGCATGTGAAACCCGCATGTGGAGCATTCGTTTGTGTGGGATGCTCTACCAGGTTCATTCCTAGATAATGCACTCAAAGGGCACTAAGCATAGAGTGTGAAAACTGAGTTTCCTTGAGAGCTGCTTGGAAGCCTGATCGTGTGTGAAGTTAGTGAGTCAAATGGAGTTGTTCTCCCACAAGAACCACTCGGCTGATCCTTCTTCAATATGCCCTTCACCAACATGCAGTGTTTCCTTGATTGAATTATCCCCCACACCAATATTTGCGTCTAGAGCCTTTGCATTGAGGGCTATCTGAAAACGGCTGTGGCGCTGAAGTTGCCTGTGAATGTGGAGTTGGTGGCATGTGAAACCCGCATGTATAGCTTTCGTTTGTGTGGGATGCTCTACCAGGTTCATTCCTAGATAATGCACTCAAAGGGCACTAAGCATAGAATGTGAAAACTGAGTTTCCTTGAGAGCTGCTTGGAAGCCTGATGGTGTGTGAAGTTAGTGAGTCAAATGGAGTTGTTCTCCCACAAGAACCACTCGGCTGATCCTTCTTCAATATGCCCTTCACCAACATGCAGTGTTTCCTTGATTGAAATATCTCCCACATCAATATTTGCGTCTAGAGCCTTTGCATTGAGGGCTATCTGAAAACGGCTGTGGTGCTGAAGTTGCCTGTCAATGTGGAGATGGTGGCATGTGAAACCAGCATGTGGAGCATTCGTTTGTGTGGGATGCTCTACCTGGTTCATTCCTAGATAATGCACTCAAAGGGCACTAAGCATAGAGTGTGAAAACTGAGTTTCCTTGAGAGCTGCTTGGAAGCCTGATGGTGTGTGAAGTTAGTGATCCAAATGGAGTTGTTCTCCCACAAGAACCACTCGGCTGATCCTTCTTCAATATGCCCTTCACCAACATGCAGTGTTTCCTTGATTGAATTAGCTCTCACACCGATATTTGCGTCTAGAGCCTTTGCATTGAGGGCTATCTGAAAACGGCTGTGGCGCTGAAGTTGCCTGAGAATGTGGAGTTGGTGGCATGTGAAACCCGCATGTGGAGCATTCGTTTGTGTGGGATGCTCACCAAGCTTCATTTCAGTCCTAGGTACTCAAAGGGCACTAAGCATAGAGTGTGAAAACTGAGTTTTCTTGAGAGCTGTTTGGAAGCCTGATGGTGTGTGAAGTTAGTGAGCCAAATGGAGTTGTTCTCCCACAAGAACCACTCGGCTGATCCTTCTTCAATATGCCCTTCACCAACATGCAGTGTTTCCTTGATTGAATTAGCTCTCACACCAATATTTGCGTCTAGAGCCTTTGCATTGAGGGCTATCTGAAAACGGCTGTGGCGCTGAATTTGCCTGTGAATGTGGAGTTGGTGGCATGTGAAACCCGCATGTGGAGCATTCTTTTGTGTGGGATGCTCTACCAGGTTCATTCCTAGATAATGCACTCAAAGGGCACTAAGCATAGA
>NW_026698436.1:0-36263 GCF_030435755.1 Ochotona princeps
TAACTGAGTTTCCTTGAGAGCTGCTTGGAAGCCTGATGGTGTGTGAAGTTAGTGAGCCAAATGGAGTTGTTCTCCCACAAGAACCACTCGGCTGATCCTTCTTCAATATGCCCTTCACCAACATGCAGTGTTTCCTTGATTGAATTAGCTCTCACACCAATATTTGCGTCTAGAGCCTTTGCATTGAGGGCTATCTGAAAACGGCTGTGGCGCTGAAGTTGCCTGTGAATGTGGAGTTGGTGGCATGTGAAACCCGCATGTGGAGCATTCGTTTGTGTGGGATGCTCTACCAGGTTCATTTCAGTCCTAGCCATACAAAGGGCACTAAGCATAGAGTGTGAAAACTGAGTTTCCTTGAGAGCTGCTTGGAAGCCTGATGGTGTGTGAAGTTAGTGAGCCAAATGGAGTTGTTCTCCCACAAGAACCACTCGGCTGATCCTTCTTCAATATGCCCTTCACCAACATGCAGTGTTTCCTTGATTGAATTAGCTCTCACACCAATATTTGCGTCTAGAGCCTTTGCATTGAGGGCTATCTGAAAACGGCTGTGGCGCTGAAGTTGCCTGTGAATGTGGAGTTGGTGGCATGTGAAACCCGCATGTGGAGCATTCGTTTGTGTGGGATGCTCTACCAGGTTCATTTCAGTCCTAGCCATACAAAGGGCACTAAGCATAGAGTGTGAAAACTGAGTTTCCTTGAGAGCTGCTTGGAAGCCTGATGGTGTGTGAAGTTAGTGAGCCAAATGGAGTTGTTCTCCCACAAGAACCACTCGGCTGATCCTTCTTCAATATGCCCTTCACCAACATGCAGTGTTTCCTTGATTGAATTAGCTCTCACACCAATATTTGCGTCTAGAGCCTTTGCATTGAGGGCTATCTGAAAACGGCTGTGGCGCTGAAGTTGCCTGTGAATGTGGAGTTGGTGGCATGTGAAACCCGCATGTGGAGCATTCGTTTGTGTGGGATGCTGACCAAGCTTCATTTCAGTCCTAGGCACACAAAGGGCACTAAGCATAGAGTGTGAAAACTGAGTTTCCTTGAGAGCTGCTTGGAAGCCTGATGGTGTGTGAAGTTAGTGAGCCAAATGGAGTTGTTCTCCCACAAGAACCACTCAGCTGATCCTTCTTCAATATGCCCTTCACCAACATGCAGTGTTTCCTTGATTGAATTAGCTCTCACACCAATATTTGCGTCTAGAGCCTTTGCATTGAGGGCTATCTGAAAACGGCTGTGGCGCTGAAGTTGCCTGTGAATGTGGAGTTGGTGGCATGTGAAACCCGCATGTGGAGCATTCGTTTGTGTGGGATGCTCTACCAGGTTCATTCCTAGATAATGCACTCAAAGGGCACTAAGCATAGAGTGTGAAAACTGAGTTTCCTTGAGAGCTGCTTGGAAGCCTGATGGTGTGTGAAGTTAGTGAGCCAAATGGAGTTGTTCTGCCACAAGAACCACTCGGCTGATCCTTCTTCAATATGCCATTCACCAACATGCAGTGTTTCCTTGATTGAATTAGCTCTCACACCAAAATTTGCGTCTAAAGCCTTTGCATTGAGGGCTATCTGAAAACGGCTGTGGCGCTGAAGTTGCCTGTGAATGTGGAGTTGGTGGCATGTGAAACCCGCATGTGGAGCATTCGTTTGTGTGGGATGCTCTACCAGGTTCATTCCTAGATAATGCACTCAAAGGGCACTAAGCATAGAATGTGAAAACTGAGTTTCCTTGAGAGCTGCTTGGAAGCCTGGTGGTGTGTGAAGTTAGTGAGCCAAATGGAGTTGTTCTCCCACAAGAACCACTCGGCTGATCCTTTTTCAATATGCCCTTCACCAACATGCAGTGTTTCCTTGATTGAATTAGCTCTCACACCAATATTTGCGTCTAGAGCCTTTGCATTGAGGGCTATCTGAAAACGGCTGTGGCGCTGAAGTTGCCTGTGAATGTGGAGTTGGTGGCATGTGAAACCCGCATGTGGAGCATTCGTTTATGTGGGATGCTGACCAAGCTTCATTTCGGTCCTAGGCACACAAAGAGCAGTAAGCATAGAGTGTGAAAACTGAGTTTCCTTGAGAGCTGCTTGGAAGCCTGATGGTGTGTGACGTTAGTGAGCCAAATGGAGTTGTTCTCCCACAAGAACCACTCGGCTGATCCTTCTTCAATATGCCCTTCACCAACATGCAGTGTTTCCTTGATTGAATTAGCTCTCACACCAATATTTGCGTCTAGAGCCTTTGCATTGAGGGCTATCTGAAAACGTCTGTGGCACTGAAGTTGCCTGTGAATGTGGAGTTGGTGGCATGTGAAACCCGCATGTGGAGCATTCGTTTGTGTGGGATGCTCTACTAGGTTCATTCCTAGATAATGCACTCAAAGGGCACTAAGCATAGAGTGTGAAAACTGAGTTTCCTTGAGAGCTGCTTGGAAGCCTGATGGTGTGTGAAGTTAGTGAGCCAAATGGAGTTGTTCTCCCACAAGAACCACTCGGCTGATCCTTCTTCAATATGCCCTTCACCAACATGCAGTGTTTCCTTGATTGAATTAGCTCTCACACCAATATTTGCGTCTAGAGCCTTTGCATTGAGGGCTATCTGAAAACGGCTGTGGCGCTGAAGTTGCCTGTGAATGTGGAGTTGGTGGCATGTGAAACCCGCATGTGGAGCATTCGTTTATGTGGGATGCTGACCAAGCTTCATTTCGGTCCTAGGCACACAAAGAGCACTAAGCATAGAGTGTGAAAACTGAGTTTCCTTGAGAGCTGCTTGGAAGCCTGATGGTGTGTGAAGTTAGTGAGCCAAATGGAGTTGTTCTCCCACAAGAACCACTCGGCTGATCCTTCTTCAATATGCCCTTCACCAACATGCAGTGTTTCCTTGATTGAATTAGCTCTCACACCAATATTTGCGTCTAGAGCCTTTGCATTGAGGGCTATCTGAAAACGGCTGTGGCGCTGAAGTTGCCTGTGAATGTGGAGTTGGTGGCATGTGAAACCCGCATGTGGAGCATTCGTTTGTGTGGGATGCTCTACCAGGTTCATTTCAGTCCTAGCCATACAAAGGGCACTAAGCATAGAGTGTGAAAACTGAGTTTCCTTGAGAGCTGCTTGGAAGCCTGATGGTGTGTGAAGTTAGTGAGCCAAATGGAGTTGTTCTCCCACAAGAACCACTCGGCTGATCCTTCTTCAATATGCCCTTCACCAACATGCAGTGTTTCCTTGATTGAATTAGCTCTCACACCAATATTTGCGTCTAGAGCCTTTGCATTGAGGGCTATCTGAAAACGGCTGTGGCGCTGAAGTTGCCTGTGAATGTGGAGTTGGTGGCATGTGAAACCCGCATGTGGAGCATTCGTTTGTGTGGGATGCTCTACCAGGTTCATTGCCTAGGTAATGCACTCAAAGGGCACTAAGCATAGAATGTGAAAACTGAGTTTCCTTGAGAGCTGCTTGGAAGCCTGATGGTGTGTGAAGTTAGTGAGCCAAATGGAGTTGTTCTCCCACAAGAACCACTCGGCTGATCCTTCTTCAATATGCCCTTCACCAACATGCAGTGTTTCCTTGATTGAATTAGCTCTCACACCAATATTTGCGTCTAGAGCCTTTGCATTGAGGGCTATCTGAAAACGGCTGTGGCGCTGAAGTTGCCTGTGAATGTGGAGTTGGTGGCATGTGAAACCCGCATGTGGAGCATTCGTTTGTGTGGGATGCTCTACCAGGTTCATTCCTAGATAATGCATTCAAAGGGCACTAAACATAGAGTGTGAAAACTGAGTTTCCTTGAGAGCTGCTTGGAAGCCTGATGGTGTGTGAAGTTAGTGAGCCAAATGGAGTTGTTCTCCCACAAGAACCACTCGGCTGATCCTTCTTCAATATGCCCTTCACCAACATGCAGTGTTTCCTTGATTGAATTAGCTCTCACACCAATATTTGCGTCTAGAGCCTTTGCATTGAGGGCTATCTGAAAACGGCTGTGGCGCTGAAGTTGCCTGTGAATGTGGAGTTGGTGGCATGTGAAACCCGCATGTGGAGCATTCGTTTATGTGGGATGCTGACAAAGCTTCATTTCGGTCCTAGGCACACAAAGAGCAGTAAGCATAGAGTGTGAAAACTGAGTTTCCTTGAGAGCTGCTTGGAAGCCTGATGGTGTGTGAAGTTAGTGAGCCAAATGGAGTTGTTCTGCCACAAGAACCACTCGGCTGATCCTTCTTCAATATGCCCTTCACCAACATGCAGTGTTTCCTTGATTGAATTAGCTCTCACACCAATATTTGCGTCTAGAGCCTTTGCATTGAGGGCTATCTGAAAACGGCTGTGGCACTGAAGTTGCCTGTGAATGTGGAGTTGGTGGCATGTGAAACCCGCATGTGGAGCATTCGTTTGTGTGGGATGCTCTACTAGGTTCATTCCTAGATAATGCACTCAAAGGGCACTAAGCATAGAGTGTGAAAACTGAGTTTCCTTGAGAGCTGCTTGGAAGCCTCATGGAGTGTGAAGTTAGTGAGCCAAATGGAGTTGTTCTCCCACAAGAACCACTTGGCTGATCCTTCTTCAATATGCCCTTCACCAACATGCAGTGTTTCCTTGATTGAATTAGCTCTCACACCAATATTTGCGTCTAGAGCCTTTGCATTGAGGGCTATCTGAAAACGGCTGTGGCGCTGAAGTTGCCTGTGAATGTGGAGTTGGTGGCATGTGAAACCCGCATGTGGAGCATTCGTTTATGTGGGATGCTGACCAAGCTTCATTTCGGTCCTAGGCACACAAAGAGCACTAAGCATAGAGTGTGAAAACTGAGTTTCCTTGAGAGCTGCTTGGAAGCCTGATGGTGTGTGAAGTTAGTGAGCCAAATGGAGTTGTTCTCCCACAAGAACCACTCGGCTGATCCTTCTTCAATATGCCCTTCACCAACATGCAGTGTTTCCTTGATTGAATTAGCTCTCACACCAATATTTGCGTCTAGAGCCTTTGCATTGAGGGCTATCTGAAAACGGCTGTGGCGCTGAAGTTGCCTGTGAAGGTGGAGTTGGTGGCATGTGAAACCCGCATGTGGAGCATTCGTTTGTGTGGGATGCTCTACCAGGTTCATTTCAGTCCTAGCCATACAAAGGGCACTAAGCATAGAGTGTGAAAACTGAGTTTCCTTGAGAGCTGCTTGGAAGCCTGATGGTGTGTGAAGTTAGTGAGCCAAATGGAGTTGTTCTCCCACAAGAACCACTCGGCTGATCCTTCTTCAATATGCCCTTCACCAACATGCAGTGTTTCCTTGATTGAATTAGCTCTCACACCAATATTTGCGTCTAGAGCCTTTGCATTGAGGGCTATCTGAAAACGGCTGTGGCGCTGAAGTTGCCTGTGAATGTGGAGTTGGTGGCATGTGAAACCCGCATGTGGAGCATTCGTTTGTGTGGGATGCTCTACTAGGTTCATTCCTAGATAATGCACTCAAAGGGCACTAAGCATAGAGTGTGAAAACTCAGTTTCCTTGAGAGCTGCTTGGAAGCCTGATGGTGTGTGAAGTTAGTGAGCCAAATGGAGTTGTTCTCCCACAAGAACCACTCGGCTGATCCTTCTTCAATATGCCCTTCACCAACATGCAGTGTTTCCTTGATTGAATTAGCTCTCACACCAATATTTGCGTCTAGAGCCTTTGCATTGAGGGCTATCTGAAAACGGCTGTGGCGCTGAAGTTGCCTGTGAATGTGGAGTTGGTGGCATGTGAAACCCGCATGTGGAGCATTCGTTTGTGTGGGATGCTCTACCAGGTTCATTTCAGTCCTAGCCATACAAAGGGCACTAAGCATAGAGTGTGAAAACTGAGTTTCCTTGAGAGCTGCTTGGAAGCCTGATGGTGTGTGAAGTTAGTGAGCCAAATGGAGTTGTTCTCCCACAAGAACTACTCGGCTGATCCTTCTTCAATATGCCCTTCACCAACATGCAGTGTTTCCTTGATTGAATTAGCTCTCACACCAATATTTGCGTCTAGAGCCTTTGCATTGAGGGCTATCTGAAAACGGCTGTGGCGCTGAAGTTGCCTGTGAATGTGGAGTTGGTGGCATGTGAAACCCGCATGTGGAGCATTCGTTTGTGTGGGATGCTCTACTAGGTTCATTCCTAGATAATGCACTCAAAGGGCACTAAGCATAGAGTGTGAAAACTGAGTTTCCTTGAGAGCTGCTTGGAAGCCTGATGGTGTGTGAAGTTAGTGAGCCAAATGGAGTTGTTCTCCCACAAGAACCACTCGGCTGATCCTTCTTCAATATGCCCTTCACCAACATGCAGTGTTTCCTTGATTGAATTAGCTCTCACACCAATATTTGCGTCTAGAGCCTTTGCATTGAGGGCTATCTGAAAACGGCTGTGGCGCTGAAGTTGCCTGTGAATGTGGAGTTGGTGGCATGTGAAACCCGCATGTGGAGCATTCGTTTGTGTGGGATGCTCTACCAGGTTCATTCCTAGATAATGCACTCAAAGGGCACTAAGCATAGAGTGTGAAAACTGAGTTTCCTTGAGAGCTGTTTGGAAGCCTGATGGTGTGTGAAGTTAGTGAGCCAAATGGAGTTGTTCTCCCACAAGAACCACTCGGCTGATCCTTCTTCAATATGCCCTTCACCAACATGCAGTGTTTCCTTGATTGAATTAGCTCTCACACCAATATTTGCGTCTAGAGCCTTTGCATTGAGGGCTATCTGAAAACGGCTGTGGCGCTGAAGTTGCCTGTGAATGTGGAGTTGCTGGCATGTGAAACCCGCATGTGGAGCATTCGTTTGTGTGGGATGCTGACTAAGCTTCATTTCAGTCCTAGGCACACAAAGGGCACTAAGCATAGAGTGTGAAAACTGAGTTTCCTTGAGAGCTGCTTGGAAGCCTGATGGTGTGTGAAGTTAGTGAGCCAAATGGAGTTGTTCTCCCACAAGAACCACTCGGCTGATCCTTCTTCAATATGCCCTTCACCAACATGCAGTGTTTCCTTGATTGAATTAGCTCTCACACCAATATTTGCGTCTAGAGCCTTTGCATTGAGGGCTATCTGAAAACGGCTGTGGCGCTGAAGTTGCCTGTGAATGTGGAGTTGGTGGCATGTGAAACCCGCATGTGGAGCATTCGTTTGTGTGGGATGCTCTACCAGGTTCATTCCTAGATAATGCACTCAAAGGGCACTAAGCATAGAGTGTGAAAACTGAGTTTCCTTGAGAGATGTTTGGAAGCCTGATGGTGTGTGAAGTTAGTGAGCCAAATGGAGTTGTTCTCCCACAAGAACCACTCGGCTGATCCTTCTTCAATATGCCCTTCACCAACATGCAGTGTTTCCTTGATTGAATTAGCTCTCACACCAAAATTTGCGTCTAAAGCCTTTGCATTGAGGGCTATCTGAAAACGGCTGTGGCGCTGAAGTTGCCTGTGAATGTGGAGTTGGTGGCATGTGAAACCCGCATGTGGAGCATTCGTTTGTGTGGGATGCTCTACCAGGTTCATTCCTAGATAATGCACTCAAAGGGCACTAAGCATAGAATGTGAAAACTGAGTTTCCTTGAGAGCTGCTTGGAAGCCTGATGGTGTGTGAAGTTAGTGAGCCAAATGGAGTTGTTCTCCCACAAGAACCACTCGGCTGATCCTTTTTCAATATGCCCTTCACCAACATGCAGTGTTTCCTTGATTGAATTAGCTCTCACACCAATATTTGCGTCTAGAGCGTTTGCATTGAGGGCTATCTGAAAACGGCTGTGGCGCTGAAGTTGCCTGTGAATGTGGAGTTGGTGGCATGTGAAACCCGCATGTGGAGCATTCGTTTATGTGGGATGCTGACCAAGCTTCATTTCGGTCCTAGGCACACAAAGAGCAGTAAGCATAGAGTGTGAAAACTGAGTTTCCTTGAGAGCTGCTTGGAAGCCTGATGGTGTGTGACGTTAGTGAGCCAAATGGAGTTGTTCTCCCACAAGAACCACTCGGCTGATCCTTCTTCAATATGCCCTTCACCAACATGCAGTGTTTCGTTGATTGAATTAGCTCTCACACCAATATTTGCGTCTAGAGCCTTTGCATTGAGGGCTATCTGAAAACGGCTGTGGCACTGAAGTTGCCTGTGAATGTGGAGTTGGTGGCATGTGAAACCCGCATGTGGAGCATTCGTTTGTGTGGATGCTCTACTAGGTTCATTCCTAGATAATGCACTCAAAGGGCACTAAGCATAGAGTGTGAAAACTGAGTTTCCTTGAGAGCTGCTTGGAAGCCTGATGGTGTGTGAAGTTAGTGAGCCAAATGGAGTTGTTCTCCCACAAGAACCACTCGGCTGATCCTTCTTCAATATGCCCTTCACCAACATGCAGTGTTTCCTTGATTGAATTAGCTCTCACACCAATATTTGCGTCTAGAGCCTTTGCATTGAGGGCTATCTGAAAACGGCTGTGGCGCTGAAGTTGCCTGTGAATGTGGAGTTGGTGGCATGTGAAACCCGCATGTGGAGCATTCGTTTATGTGGGATGCTGACAAAGCTTCATTTCGGTCCTAGGCACACAAAGAGCAGTAAGCATAGAGTGTGAAAACTGAGTTTCCTTGAGAGCTGCTTGGAAGCCTGATGGTGTGTGAAGTTAGTGAGCCAAATGGAGTTGTTCTGCCACAAGAACCACTCGGCTGATCCTTCTTCAATATGCCCTTCACCAACATGCAGTGTTTCCTTGATTGAATTAGCTCTCACACCAATATTTGCGTCTAGAGCCTTTGCATTGAGGGCTATCTGAAAACGGCTGTGGCACTGAAGTTGCCTGTGAATGTGGAGTTGGTGGCATGTGAAACCCGCATGTGGAGCATTCGTTTGTGTGGGATGCTCTACTAGGTTCATTCCTAGATAATGCACTCAAAGGGCACTAAGCATAGAGTGTGAAAACTGAGTTTCCTTGAGAGCTGCTTGGAAGCCTCATGGTGTGTGAAGTTAGTGAGCCAAATGGAGTTGTTCTCCCACAAGAACCACTCGGCTGCTCCTTCTTCAATATGCCCTTCACCAACATGCAGTGTTTCCTTGATTGAATTAGCTCTCACACCAATATTTGCGTCTAGAGCCTTTGCATTGAGGGCTATCTGAAAACGGCTGTGGCGCTGAAGTTGCCTGTGAATGTGGAGTTGGTGGCATGTGAAACCCGCATGTGGAGCATTCGTTTATGTGGGATGCTGACCAAGCTTCATTTCGGTCCTAGGAACACAAAGAGCACTAAGCATAGAGTGTGAAAACTGAGTTTCCTTCAGAGCTTCTAGGAAGCCTGATGGTGTGTGAAGTTAGTGAGCCAAATGGAGTTGTTCTCCCACAAGAACCACTCAGCTGATCCTTCTTCAATATGCCCTTCACCAACATGCAGTGTTTCCTTGATTGAATTAGCTCTCACACCAATATTTGCGTCTAGAGCCTTTGCATTGAGGGCTATCTGAAAACGGCTGTGGCGCTGAAGTTGCCTGTGAATGTGGAGTTGGTGGCATGTGAAACCCGCATGTGGAGCATTCGTTTGTGTGGGATGCTCTACCAGGTTCATTCCTAGATAATGCACTCAAAGGGCACTAAGCATAGAGTGTGAAAACTGAGTTTCCTTGAGAGCTGCTTGGAAGCCTGATGGTGTGTGAAGTTAGTGAGCCAAATGGAGTTGTTCTCCCACAAGAACCACTCGGCTGATCCTTCTTCAATATGCCCTTCACCAACATGCAGTGTTTCCTTGATTGAATTAGCTCTCACACCAATATTTGCGTCTAGAGCCTTTGCATTGAGGGCTATCTGAAAACGGCTGTGGCGCTGAAGTTGCCTGTGAAGGTGGAGTTGGTGGCATGTGAAACCCGTATGTGGAGCATTCGTTTGTGTGGGATGCTCTACCCTGTTCATTTCAGTCCTAGCCATACAAAGGGAACTAAGCATAGAGTGTGAAAACTGAGTTTCCGTGAGAGCTGCTTGGAGGCCTGATGGTGTGTGAAGTTAGTGAGCCAAATGGAGTTGTTCTCCCACAAGAACTACTCGGCTGATCCTTCTTCAATATGCCCTTCACCAACATGCAGTGTTTCCTTGATTGAATTAGCTCTCACACCAATATTTGCGTCTAGAGCCTTTGCATTGAGGGCTATCTGAAAACGGCTGTGGCGCTGAAGTTGCCTGTGAATGTGGAGTTGGTGGCATGTGAAACCCGCATGTGGAGCATTCGTTTGTGTGGGATGCTCTACTAGGTTCATTCCTAGATAATGCACTCAAAGGGCACTAAGCATAGAGTGTGAAAACTGAGTTTCCTTGAGAGCTGCTTGGAAGCCTGATGGTGTGTGAAGTTAGTGAGCCAAATGGAGTTGTTCTCCCACAAGAACCACTCGGCTGATCCTTCTTCAATATGCCCTTCACCAACATGCAGTGTTTCCTTGATTGAATTAGCTCTCACACCAATATTTGCGTCTAGAGCCTTTGCATTGAGGGCTATCTGAAAACGGCTGTGGCGCTGAAGTTGCCTGTGAATGTGGAGTTGGTGGCATGTGAAACCCGCATGTGGAGCATTCGTTTGTGTGGGATGCTCTACCAGGTTCATTTCAGTCCTAGCCATACAAAGGGCACTAAGCATAGAGTGTGAAAACTGAGTTTCCTTGAGAGCTGCTTGGAAGCCTGATGGTGTGTGAAGTTAGTGAGCCAAATGGAGTTGTTCTCCCACAAGAACCACTCGGCTGATCCTTCTTCAATATGCCCTTCACCAACATGCAGTGTTTCCTTGATTGAATTAGCTCTCACACCAATATTTGCGTCTAGAGCCTTTGCATTGAGGGCTATCTGAAAACGGCTGTGGCGCTGAAGTTGCCTGTGAATGTGGAGTTGGTGGCATGTGAAACCCGCATGTGGAGCATTCGTTTATGTGGGATGCTGACCAAGCTTCATTTCGGTCCTAGGCACACAAAGAGCAGTAAGCATAGAGTGTGAAAACTGAGTTTCCTTGAGAGCTGCTTGGAAGCCTGATGGTGTGTGACGTTAGTGAGCCAAATGGAGTTGTTCTCCCACAAGAACCACTCGGCTGATCCTTCTTCAATATGCCCTTCACCAACATGCAGTGTTTCCTTGATTGAATTAGCTCTCACACCAATATTTGCGTCTAGAGCCTTTGCATTGAGGGCTATCTGAAAACGGCTGTGGCACTGAAGTTGCCTGTGAATGTGGAGTTGGTGGCATGTGAAACCCGCATGTGGAGCATTCGTTTGTGTGGGATGCTCTACTAGGTTCATTCCTAGATAATGCACTCAAAGGGCACTAAGCATAGAGTGTGAAAACTGAGTTTCCTTGAGAGCTGCTTGGAAGCCTGATGGTGTGTGAAGTTAGTGAGCCAAATGGAGTTGTTCTCCCACAAGAACCACTCGGCTGATCCTTCTTCAATATGCCCTTCACCAACATGCAGTGTTTCCTTGATTGAATTAGCTCTCACACCAATATTTGCGTCTAGAGCCTTTGCATTGAGGGCTATCTGAAAACGGCTGTGGCGCTGAAGTTGCCTGTGAATGTGGAGTTGGTGGCATGTGAAACCCGCATGTGGAGCATTCGTTTGTGTGGGATGCTCTACCAGGTTCATTCCTAGATAATGCACTCAAAGGGCACTAAGCATAGAGTGTGAAAACTGAGTTTCCTTGAGAGCTGTTTGGAAGCCTGATGGTGTGTGAAGTTAGTGAGCCAAATGGAGTTGTTCTCCCACAAGAACCACTCGGCTGATCCTTCTTCAATATGCCCTTCACCAACATGCAGTGTTTCCTTGATTGAATTAGCTCTCACACCAATATTTGCGTCTAGAGCCTTTGCATTGAGGGCTATCTGAAAACGGCTGTGGCGCTGAAGTTGCCTGTGAATGTGGAGTTGGTGGCATGTGAAACCCGCATGTGGAGCATTCGTTTGTGTGGGATGCTGACTAAGCTTCATTTCAGTCCTAGGCACACAAAGGGCACTAAGCATAGAGTGTGAAAACTGAGTTTCCTTGAGAGCTGCTTGGAAGCCTGATGGTGTGTGAAGTTAGTGAGCCAAATGGAGTTGTTCTCCCACAAGAACCACTCGGCTGATCCTTCTTCAATATGCCCTTCACCAACATGCAGTGTTTCCTTGATTGAATTAGCTCTCACACCAATATTTGCGTCTAGAGCCTTTGCATTGAGGGCTATCTGAAAACGGCTGTGGCGCTGAAGTTGCCTGTGAATGTGGGAGTTGGTGGCATGTGAAACCCGCATGTGGAGCATTCGTTTGTGTGGGATGCTCTACCAGGTTCATTCCTAGATAATGCACTCAAAGGGCACTAAGCATAGAGTGTGAAAACTGAGTTTCCTTGAGAGCTGTTTGGAAGCCTGATGGTGTGTGAAGTTAGTGAGCCAAATGGAGTTGTTCTCCCACAAGAACCACTCGGCTGATCCTTCTTCAATATGCCCTTCACCAACATGCAGTGTTTCCTTGATTGAATTAGCTCTCACACCAATATTTGCGTCTAGAGCCTTTGCATTGAGGGCTATCTGAAAACGGCTGTGGCGCTGAAGTTGCCTGTGAATGTGGAGTTGGTGGCATGTGAAACCCGCATGTGGAGCATTCGTTTGTGTGGGATGCTGACTAAGCTTCATTTCAGTCCTAGGCACACAAAGGGCACTAAGCATAGAGTGTGAAAACTGAGTTTCCTTGAGAGCTGCTTGGAAGCCTGATGGTGTGTGAAGTTAGTGAGCCAAATGGAGTTGTTCTCCCACAAGAACCACTCGGCTGATCCTTCTTCAATATGCCCTTCACCAACATGCAGTGTTTCCTTGATTGAATTAGCTCTCACACCAAAATTTGCGTCTAAAGCCTTTGCATTGAGGGCTATCTGAAAACGGCTGTTGCGCTGAAGTTGCCTGTGAATGTGGAGTTGGTTAATGTGAAACCCGCATGTGGAGCATTCGTTTGTGTGGGATGCTCTACCAGGTTCTTTCCTAGATAATGCACTCAAAGGGCACTAAGCATAGAATGTGAAAACTGAGTTTCCTTGAGAGCTGCTTGGAAGCCTGATGGTGTGTGAAGTTAGTGAGCCAAATGGAGTTGTTCTCCCACAAGAACCACTCGGCTGATCCTTCTTCAATATGCCTTTCACCAACATGCAGTGTTTCCTTGATTGAATTAGCTCTCACACCAATATTTGCGTCTAGAGCCTTTGCATTGAGGGCTATCTGAAAACGGCTGTGGCGCTGAAGTTGCCTGTGAATGTGGAGTTGGTGGCATGTGAAACCCGCATGTGGAGCATTCGTTTGTGTGGGATGCTCTACTAGGTTCATTCCTAGATAATGCACTCAAAGGGCACTAAGCATAGAGTGTGAAAACTGAGTTTCCTTGAGAGCTGCTTGGAAGCCTGATGGTGTGTGAAGTTAGTGAGCCAAATGGAGTTGTTCTCCCACAAGAACCACTCGGCTGATCCTTCTTCAATATGCCCTTCACCAACATGCAGTGTTTCCTTGATTGAATTAGCTCTCACACCAATATTTGCGTCTAGAGCCTTTGCATTGAGGGCTATCTGAAAACGGCTGTGGCGCTGAATTTGCCTGTGAATGTGGAGTTGGTGGCATGTGAAACCCGCATGTGGAGCATTCGTTTGTGTGGGATGCTCTACCAGGTTCATTCCTAGATAATGCACTCAAAGGGCACTAAGCATAGAGTGTGAAAACTGAGTTTCCTTGAGAGCTGCTTGGAAGCCTGATGGTGTGTGAAGTTAGTGAGCCAAATGGAGTTGTTCTCCCACAAGAACCACTCGGCTGATCCTTCTTCAATATGCCCTTCACCAACATGCAGTGTTTCCTTGATTGAATTAGCTCTCACACCAATATTTGCGTCTAGAGCCTTTGCATTGAGGGCTATCTGAAAACGGCTGTGGCGCTGAAGTTGCCTGTGAATGTGGAGTTGGTTGCATGTGAAACCCGCATGTGGAGCATTCGTTTGTGTGTAATGCTGACCAAGCTTCATTTCAGTCCTAGGCACACAAAGGGCACTAAGCATAGAGTGTGAAAACTGAGTTTCCTTGAGAGCTGCTTGGAAGCCTGATGGTGTGTGAAGTTAGTGAGCCAAATGGAGTTGTTCTCCCACAAGAACCACTCGGCTGATCCTTCTTCAATATGCCCTTCACCAACATGCAGTGTTTCCTTGATTGAATTAGCTCTCACACCAATATTTGCGTCTAGAGCCTTTGCATTGAGGGCTATCTGAAAACGGCTGTGGCGCTGAAGTTGCCTGTGAATGTGGAGTTGGTTGCATGTGAAACCCGCATGTGGAGCATTCGTTTGTGTGTAATGCTGACCAAGCTTCATTTCGGTCCTAGGAACACAAAGGGCACTAAGCATAGAGTGTGAAAACTGAGTTTCCTTGAGAGCTGCTTGGAAGCCTGATGGTGTGTGAAGTTAGTGAGCCAAATGGAGTTGTTCTCCCACAAGAACCACTCGGCTGATCCTTCTTCAATATGCCCTTCACCAACATGCAGTGTTTCCTTGATTGAATTAGCTCTCACACCAATATTTGCGTCTAGAGCCTTTGCATTGAGGGCTATCTGAAAACGGCTGTGGCGCTGAAGTTGCCTGTGAATGTGGAGTTGGTGGCATGTGAAACCCGCATGTGGAGCATTCGTTTGTGTGGGATGCTCTACCAGGTTCATTCCTAGATAATGCACTCAAAGGGCACTAAGCATAGAGTGTGAAAACTGAGTTTCCTTGAGAGCTGCTTGGAAGCCTGATGGTGTGTGAAGTTAGTGAGCCAAATGGAGTTGTTCTCCCACAAGAACCACTCGGCTGATCCTTCTTCAATATGCCCTTCACCAACATGCAGTGTTTCCTTGATTGAATTAGCTCTCACACCAATATTTGCGTCTAGAGCCTTTGCATTGAGGGCTATCTGAAAACGGCTGTGGCGCTGAAGTTGCCTGTGAATGTGGAGTTGGTGGCATGTGAAACCCGCATGTGGAGCATTCGTTTGTGTGGGATGCTCTACCAGGTTCATTCCTAGATAATGCACTCAAAGGGCACTAAGCATAGAGTGTGAAAACTGAGTTTCCTTGAGAGCTGTTTGGAAGCCTGATGGTGTGTGAAGTTAGTGAGCCAAATGGAGTTGTTCTCCCACAAGAACCACTCGGCTGATCCTTCTTCAATATGCCCTTCACCAACATGCAGTGTTTCCTTGATTGAATTAGCTCTCACACCAATATTTGCGTCTAGAGCCTTTGCATTGAGGGCTATCTGAAAACGGCTGTGGCGCTGAAGTTGCCTGTGAATGTGGAGTTGGTGGCATGTGAAACCCGCATGTGGAGCATTCGTTTGTGTGGGATGCTGACTAAGCTTCATTTCAGTCCTAGGCACACAAAGGGCACTAAGCATAGAGTGTGAAAACTGAGTTTCCTTGAGAGCTGCTTGGAAGCCTGATGGTGTGTGAAGTTAGTGAGCCAAATGGAGTTGTTCTCCCACAAGAACCACTCGGCTGATCCTTCTTCAATATGCCCTTCACCAACATGCAGTGTTTCCTTGATTGAATTAGCTCTCACACCAAAATTTGCGTCTAAAGCCTTTGCATTGAGGGCTATCTGAAAATGGCTGTTGCGCTGAAGTTGCCTGTGAATGTGGAGTTGGTTGCATGTGAAACCCGCATGTGGAGCATTCGTTTGTGTGTAATGCTGACCAAGCTTCATTTCAGTCCTAGGCACACAAAGGGCACTAAGCATAGAGTTTGAAAACTGAGTTTCCTTGAGAGCTGCTTGGCAGCCTGATGGTGTGTGAAGTTAGTGAGCCAAATGGAGTTGTTCTCCCACAAGAACCACTCGGCTGATCCTTCTTCAATATGCCCTTCACCAACATGCAGTGTTTCCTTGATTGAATTAGCTCTCACACCAATATTTGCGTCTAGAGCCTTTGCATTGAGGGCTATCTGAAAACGGCTGTGGCGCTGAAGTTGCCTGTGAATGTGGAGTTGGTTGCATGTGAAACCCGCATGTGGAGCATTCGTTTGTGTGTAATGCTGACCAAGCTTCATTTCAGTCCTAGGCACACAAAGGGCACTAAGCATAGAGTGTGAAAACTGAGTTTCCTTGAGAGCTGCTTGGAACCCTGAGGGCGTGTGAAGTTAGTGAGCCAAATGGAGTTGTTCTCCCACAAGAACCACTCGGCTGATCCTTCTTCAATATGCCCTTCACCAACATGCAGTGTTTCCTTGATTGAATTAGCTCTCACACCAATATTTGCGTCTAGAGCCTTTGCATTGAGGGCTATCTGAAAACGGCTGTGGCGCTGAATTTGCCTGTGAATGTGGAGTTGGTGGCATGTGAAACCCGCATGTGGAGCATTCGTTTTTGTGGGATGCTCACCAAGCTTCATTTCACTCCTAGGCACTATAAGGGCACTAAGCATAGAGTGTGAAAACTGAGTTTCCTTGAGAGCTGCTTGGAAGCCTGATGGTGTGTGAACTTAGTGAGCCAAATGGAGTTGTTCTCCCACAAGAACCACTCGGCTGATCCTTCTTCAATATGCCCTTCACCAACATGCAGTGTTTCCTTGATTGAATTAGCTCTCACACCAATATTTGCGTCTAGAACCTTTGCATTGAGGGCTATCTGAAAACGGCTGTGGCGCTGAAGTTGCCTGTGAATGTGGAGTTGGTGGCATGTGAAACCCGCATGTGGAGCATTCGTTTGTGTGGGATGCTCTACCAGGTTCATTTCAGTCCTAGCCATACAAAGGGCACTAAGCATAGAGTGTGAAAACTGAGTTTCCTTGAGAGCTGCTTGGAAGCCTGATGGTGTGTGAAGTTAGTGAGCCAAATGGAGTTGTTCTCCCACAAGAACTACTCGGCTGATCCTTCTTCAATATGCCCTTCACCAACATGCAGTGTTTCCTTGATTGAATTAGCTCTCACACCAATATTTGCGTCTAGAGCCTTTGCATTGAGGGCTATCTGAAAACGGCTGTGGCGCTGAAGTTGCCTGTGAATGTGGAGTTGGTTGCATGTCAAACCCGCATGTGGAGCATTCGTTTGTGTGTAATGCTGACCAAGCTTCATTTCAGTCCTAGGCACACAAAGGGCACTAAGCATAGAGTGTGAAAACTGAGTTTCCTTGAGAGCTGCTTGGAAGCCTGATGGTGTGTGAAGTTAGTGAGCCAAATGGAGTTGTTCTCCCACAAGAACCACTCGGCTGATCCTTCTTCAATATGCCCTTCACCAACATGCAGTGTTTCCTTGATTGAATTAGCTCTCACACCAATATTTGCGTCTAGAGCCTTTGCATTGAGGGCTATCTGAAAACGGCTGTGGCGCTGAAGTTGCCTGTGAATGTGGAGTTGGTGGCATGTGAAACCCGCATGTGGAGCATTCGTTTGTGTGGGATGCTCTACCAGGTTCATTCCTAGATAATGCACTCAAAGGGCACTAAGCATAGAGTGTGAAAACTGAGTTTCCTTGAGAGCTGCTTGGAAGCCTGATGGTGTGTGAAGTTAGTGAGCCAAATGGAGTTGTTCTGCCACAAGAACCACTCGGCTGATCCTTCTTCAATATGCCCTTCACCAACATGCAGTGTTTCCTTGATTGAATTAGCTCTCACACCAATATTTGTGTCTAGAGCCTTTGCATTGAGGGCTATCTGAAAACGGCTGTGTCGCTGAAGTTGCCTGTGAATGTGGAGTTGGTGGCATGTGAAACCCGCATGTGGAGCATTCGTTTGTGTGGGATGCTGACCAAGCTTCATTTCGGTCCTAGGCACACAAAGAGCAGTAAGCATAGAGTGTGAAAACTGAGTTTCCTTGAGAGCTGCTTGGAAGCCTGATGGTGTGTGAAGTTAGTGAGCCAAATGGAGTTGTTCTCCCACAAGAACCACTTGGCTGATCCTTCTTCAATATGCCCTTCACCAACATGCAGTGTTTCCTTGATTGAATTAGCTCTCACACCAATATTTGCGTCTAGAGCCTTTGCATTGAGGGCTATCTGAAAACGGCTGTGGCGCTGAAGTTGCCTGTGAATGTGGAGTTGGTTGCATGTGAAACCCGCATGTGGAGCATTCGTTTGTGTGTAATGCTGACCAAGCTTCATTTCAGTCCTAGCCATACAAAGGGCACTAAGCATAGAGTGTGAAAACTGAGTTTCCTTGAGAGCTGCTTGGAAGCCTGATGGTGTGTGAAGTTAGTGAGCCAAATGGAGTTGTTCTCCCACAAGAACCACTCGGCTGATCCTTCTTCAATATGCCCTTCACCAACATGCAGTGTTTCCTTGATTGAATTAGCTCTCACACCAATATTTGCGTCTAGAGCCTTTGCATTGAGGGCTATCTGAAAACGGCTGTGGCGCTGAAGTTGCCTGTGAATGTGGAGTTGGTGGCATGTGAAACCCGCATGTGGAGCATTCGTTTGTGTGGGATGCTCTACCAGGTTCATTCCTAGATAATGCACTCAAAGGGCACTAAGCATAGAGTGTGAAAACTGAGTTTCCTTGAGAGCTGCTTGGAAGCCTGATGGTGTGTGAAGTTAGTGAGCCAAATGGAGTTGTTCTCCCACAAGAACCACTTGGCTGATCCTTCTTCAATATGCCCTTCACCAACATGCAGTGTTTCCTTGATTGAATTAGCTCTCACACCAATATTTGCGTCTAGAGCCTTTGCATTGAGGGCTATCTGAAAACGGCTGTGGCGCTGAAGTTGCCTGTGAATGTGGAGTTGGTTGCATGTGAAACCCGCATGTGGAGCATTCGTTTGTGTGTAATGCTGACCAAGCTTCATTTCAGTCCTAGCCATACAAAGGGCACTAAGCATAGAGTGTGAAAACTGAGTTTCCTTGAGAGCTGCTTGGAAGCCTGATGGTGTGTGAAGTTAGTGAGCCAAATGGAGTTGTTCTCCCACAAGAACCACTCGGCTGATCCTTCTTCAATATGCCCTTCACCAACATGCAGTGTTTCCTTGATTGAATTAGCTCTCACACCAATATTTGCGTCTAGAGCCTTTGCATTGAGGGCTATCTGAAAACGGCTGTGGCGCTGAATTTGCCTGTGAATGTGGAGTTGGTGGCATGTGAAACCCGCATGTGGAGCATTCGTTTTTGTGGGATGCTCACCAAGCTTCATTTCACTCCTAGGCACTATAAGGGCACTAAGCATAGAGTGTGAAAACTGAGTTTCCTTGAGAGCTGCTTGGAAGCCTGATGGTGTGTGAAGTTAGTGAGCCAAATGGAGTTGTTCTCCCACAAGAACCACTCGGCTGATCCTTCTTCAATATGCCCTTCACCAACATGCAGTGTTTCCTTGATTGAATTAGCTCTCACACCAATATTTGCGTCTAGAACCTTTGCATTGAGGGCTATCTGAAAACGGCTGTGGCGCTGAAGTTGCCTGTGAATGTGGAGTTGGTGGCATGTGAAACCCGCATGTGGAGCATTCGTTTGTGTGGGATGCTCTACCAGGTTCATTCCTAGATAATGCACTCAAAGGGCACTAAGCATAGAGTGTGAAAACTGAGTTTCCTTGAGAGCTGCTTGGAAGCCTGATGGTGTGTGAAGTTAGTGAGCCAAATGGAGTTGTTCTCCCACAAGAACTACTCGGCTGATCCTTCTTCAATATGCCCTTCACCAACATGCAGTGTTTCCTTGATTGAATTAGCTCTCACACCAATATTTGCGTCTAGAGCCTTTGCATTGAGGGCTATCTGAAAACGGCTGGGTCTGAAGTTGCCTGTGAATGTGGAGTTGGTTGCATGTGAAACCCTCATGTGGAGCATTCGTTTGTGTGTAATGCTGACCAAGCTTCATTTCAGTCCTAGGCACACAAAGGGCACTAAGCATAGAGTGTGAAAACTGAGTTTCCTTGAGAGCTGCTTGGAAGCCTGATGGTGTGTGAAGTTAGTGAGCCAAATGGAGTTGTTCTCCCACAAGAACCACTCGGCTGATCCTTCTTCAATATGCCCTTCACCAACATGCAGTGTTTCCTTGATTGAATTAGCTCTCACACCAATATTTGCGTCTAGAGCCTTTGCATTGAGGGCTATCTGAAAACGGCTGTGGCGCTGAAGTTGCCTGTGAATGTGGAGTTGGTGGCATGTGAAACCCGCATGTGGAGCATTCGTTTGTGTGGGATGCTCTACCAGGTTCATTCCTAGATAATGCACTCAAAGGGCACTAAGCATAGAGTGTGAAAACTGAGTTTCCTTGAGAGCTGTTTGGAAGCCTGATGGTGTGTGAAGTTAGTGAGCCAAATGGAGTTGTTCTCCCACAAGAACCACTCGGCTGATCCTTCTTCAATATGCCCTTCACCAACATGCAGTGTTTCCTTGATTGAATTAGCTCTCACACCAATATTTGCGTCTAGAGCCTTTGCATTGAGGGCTATCTGAAAACGGCTGTGGCGCTGAAGTTGCCTGTGAATGTGGAGTTGGTGGCATGTGAAACCCGCATGTGGAGCATTCGTTTGTGTGGGATGCTGACTAAGCTTCATTTCAGTCCTAGGCACACAAAGGGCACTAAGCATAGAGTGTGAAAACTGAGTTTCCTTGAGAGCTGCTTGGAAGCCTGATGGTGTGTGAAGTTAGTGAGCCAAATGGAGTTGTTCTCCCACAAGAACCACTCGGCTGATCCTTCTTCAATATGCCCTTCACCAACATGCAGTGTTTCCTTGATTGAATTAGCTCTCACACCAATATTTGCGTCTAGAGCCTTTGCATTGAGGGCTATCTGAAAACGGCTGTGGCGCTGAAGTTGCCTGTGAATGTGGAGTTGGTGGCATGTGAAACCCGCATGTGGAGCATTCGTTTGTGTGGGATGCTCTACCAGGTTCATTCCTAGATAATGCACTCAAAGGGCACTAAGCATAGAGTGTGAAAACTGAGTTTCCTTGAGAGCTGCTTGGAAGCCTGATGGTGTGTGAAGTTAGTGAGCCAAATGGAGTTGTTCTCCCACAAGAACCACTCGGCTGATCCTTCTTCAATATGCCCTTCACCAACATGCAGTGTTTCCTTGATTGAATTAGCTCTCACACCAATATTTGCGTCTAAAGCCTTTGCATTGAGGGCTATCTGAAAACGGCTGTGGCGCTGAAGTTGCCTGTGAATGTGGAGTTGGTGGCATGTGAAACCCGCATGTGGAGCATTCGTTTGTGTGGGATGCTCTACCAGGTTCATTCCTAGATAATGCACTCAAAGGGCACTAAGCATAGAGTGTGAAAACTGAGTTTCCTTGAGAGCTGCTTGGAAGCCTGATGGTGTGTGAAGTTAGTGAGCCAAATGGAGTTGTTCTCCCACAAGAACCACTCGGCTGATCCTTCTTCAATATGCCCTTCACCAACATGCAGTGTTTCCTTGATTGAATTAGCTCTCACACCAATATTTGCGTCTAGAGCCTTTGCATTGAGGGCTATCTGAAAACGGCTGTGGCGCTGAAGTTGCCTGTGAATGTGGAGTTGGTGGCATGTGAAACCCGCATGTGGAGCATTCGTTTGTGTGGGATGCTCTACCAGGTTCATTCCTAGATAATGCACTCAAAGGGCACTAAGCATAGAGTGTGAAAACTGAGTTTCCTTGAGAGCTGCTTGGAAGCCTGATGGTGTGTGAAGTTAGTGAGCCAAATGGAGTTGTTCTCCCACAAGAACCACTCGGCTGATCCTTCTTCAATATGCCCTTCACCAACATGCAGTGTTTCCTTGATTGAATTAGCTCTCACACCAATATTTGCGTCTAGAGCCTTTGCATTGAGGGCTATCTGAAAACGGCTGTGGCGCTGAAGTTGCCTGTGAATGTGGAGTTGGTGGCATGTGAAACCCGCATGTGGAGCATTCGTTTGTGTGGGATGCTCTACCAGGTTCATTCCTAGATAATGCACTCAAAGGGCACTAAGCATAGAATGTGAAAACTGAGTTTCCTTGAGAGCTGCTTGGAAGCCTGATGGTGTGTGAAGTTAGTGAGCCAAATGGAGTTGTTCTCCCACAAGAACCACTCGGCTGATCCTTCTTCAATATGCCCTTCACCAACATGCAGTGCTTCCTTGATTGAATTAGCTCTCACACCAATATTTGCGTCTAGAGCCTTTGCATTGAGGGCTATCTGAAAACGGCTGTGGCGCTGAAGTTGCCTGTGAATGTGGAGTTGGTGGCATGTGAAACCCGCATGTGGAGCATTCGTTTGTGTGGGATGCTCTACCAGGTTCATTTCGGTCCTAGGCACACAAAGAGCACTAAGCATAGAGTGTGAAAACTGAGTTTCCTTGAGAGCTGCTTGGAAGCCTGATGGTGTGTGAAGTTAGTGAGCCAAATGGAGTTGTTCTCCCACAAGAACCACTCGGCTGATCCTTCTTCAATATGCCCTTCACCAACATGCAGTGTTTCCTTGATTGAATTAGCTCTCACACCAATATTTGCGTCTAGAGCCTTTGCATTGAGGGCTATCTGAAAACGGCTGTGGCGCTGAAGTTGCCTGTGAATGTGGAGTTGGTGGCATGTGAAACCCGCATGTGGAGCATTCGTTTGTGTGGGATGCTCTACCAGTTTCATTTCAGTCCTAGGCATACAAAGGGCACTAAGCATAGAGTGTGAAAACTGAGTTTCCTTGAGAGCTGCTTGGAAGCCTGATGGTGTGTGAAGTTAGTGAGCCAAATGGAGTTGTTCTCCCACAAGAACCACTCGGCTGATCCTTCTTCAATATGCCCTTCACCAACATGCAGTGTTTCCTTGATTGAATTAGCTCTCACACCAATATTTGCGTCTAGAGCCTTTGCATTGAGGGCTATCTGAAAACGGCTGTGGCGCTGAAGTTGCCTGTGAATGTGGAGTTGGTGGCATGTGAAACCCGCATGTGGAGCATTCGTTTGTGTGGGATGCTCTACCAGGTTCATTTCAGTCCTAGGCATACAAAGGGCACTAAGCATAGAGTGTGAAAACTGAGTTTCCTTGAGAGCTGCTTGGAAGCCTGATGGTGTGTGAAGTTAGTGAGCCAAATGGAGTTGTTCTCCCACAAGAACCACTCGGCTGATCCTTCTTCAATATGCCCTTCACCAACATGCAGTGTTTCCTTGATTGAATTAGCTCTCACACCAATATTTGCGTCTAGAGCCTTTGCATTGAGGGCTATCTGAAAACGGCTGTGGCGCTGAAGTTGCCTGTGAATGTGGAGTTGCTGGCATGTGAAACCCGCATGTGGAGCATTCGTTTGTGTGGGATGCTGACCAAGCTTCACTTCAGTCCTAGGCACACAAAGAGCACTAAGCATACAGTGTTGAAAACTGAGTTTCCTTGAGAGCTGCTTGGAAGCCTGATGGTGTGTGAAGTTAGTGAGCCAAATGGAGTTGTTCTCCCACAAGAACCACTCAGCTGATCCTTCTTCAATATGCCCTTCACCAACATGCAGTGTTTCCTTGATTGAATTAGCTCTCACACCAATATTTGCGTCTAGAGCCTTTGCATTGAGGGCTATCTGAAAACGGCTGTGGCGCTGAAGTTGCCTGTGAATGTGGAGTTGGTGGCATGTGAAACCCGCATGTGGAGCATTCGTTTGTGTGGGATGCTCTACCAGGTTCATTCCCAGATAATGCACTCAAAGGGCACTAAGCATAGAGTGTAAAAACTGAGTTTCCTTGAGAGCTGCTTGGAAGCCTGATGGTGTGTGAAGTTAGTGAGCCAAATGGAGTTGTTCTCCCACAAGAACCACTCGGCTGATCCTTCTTCAATATGCCCTTCACCAACATGCAGTGTTTCCTTGATTGAATTAGCTCTCACACCAATATTTGCGTCTAGAGCCTTTGCATTGAGGGCTATCTGAAAACGGCTGTGGCGCTGAAGTTGCCTGTGAATGTGCAGTTGGTGGCATGTGAAACCCGCATGTGGAGCATTCGTTTGTGTGGGATGCTCTGCCAGGTTCATTCCTAGATAATGCACTCAAAGGGCACTACGCAGAGAGTGTGAAAACTGAGTTTCCTTGAGAGCTGCTTGGAAGCCTGATGGTGTGTGAAGTTAGTGAGCCAAATGGAGTTGTTCTCCCACAAGAACCACTCGGCTGATCCTTCTTCAATATGCCCTTCACCAACATGCAGTGTTTCCTTGATTGAATTAGCTCTCACACCAATATTTGCGTCTAGAGCCTTTGCATTGAGGGCTATCTGAAAACAGCTGTGGCGCTGAAGTTGCCTGTGAATGTGGAGTTGGTGGCATGTGAAACCCGCATGTGGAGCATTCGTTTGTGAGGGATGCTCTACCAGATTCATTTCAGTCCTAGCCATACAAAGGGCACTAAGCATAGAGTGTGAAAACTGAGTTTCCTTGAGAGCTGCTTGGAAGCCTGATGGTGTGTGAAGTTAGTGAGCCAAATGGAGTTGTTCTCCCACAAGAACCACTCGGCTGATCCTTCTTCAATATGCCCTTCACCAACATGCAGTGTTTCCTTGATTGAATTAGCTCTCACACCAATATTTGCGTCTAAAGCCTTTGCATTGAGGGCTATCTGAAAACGGCTGTGGCGCTGAAGTTGCCTGTGAATGTGGAGTTGGTGGCATGTGAAACCCGCATGTGGAGCATTCGTTTGTGTGGGATGCTCTACCAGGTACATTTCAGTCCTAGCCATACAAAGGGCACTAAGCATAGAGTGTGAAAACTGAGTTTCCTTGAGAGCTGCTTGGAAGCCTGATGGTGTGTGAAGTTAGTGAGCCAAATGGAGTTGTTCTCCCACAAGAACCACTCGGCTGATCCTTCTTCAATATGCCCTTCACCAACATGCAGTGTTTCCTTGATTGAATTAGCTCTCACACCAATATTTGCGTCTAGAGCCTTTGCATTGAGGGCTATCTGAAAACAGCTGTGGCGCTGAAGTTGCCTGTGAATGTGGAGTTGGTGGCATGTGAAACCCGCATGTGGAGCATTCGTTTGTGTGGGATGCTCTACCAGATTCATTTCAGTCCTAGCCATACAAAGGGCACTAAGCATAGAGGTGTGTGAAAAAACTGAGTTTCCTTGAGAGCTGCTTGGAAGCCTGATGGTGTGTGAAGTTAGTGAGCCAAATGGAGTTGTTCTCCCACAAGAACCACTCGGCTGATCCTTCTTCAATATGCCCTTCACCAACATGCAGTGTTTCCTTGATTGAATTAGCTCTCACACCAATATTTGCGTCTAGAGCCTTTGCATTGAGGGCTATCTGAAAACGGCTGTGGCGCTGAAGTTGCCTGTGAATGTGGAGTTGGTGGCATGTGAAACCCGCATGTGGAGCATTCGTTTGTGTGGGATGCTGACCAAGCTTCATTTCGGTCCTAGGCACACAAAGAGCAGTAAGCATAGAGTGTGAAAACTGAGTTTCCTTGAGAGCTGCTTGGAAGCCTGATGGTGTGTGAAGTTAGTGAGCCAAATGGAGTTGTTCTCCCACAAGAACTACTCGGCTGATCCTTCTTCAATATGCCCTTCACCAACATGCAGTGTTTCCTTGATTGAATTAGCTCTCACACCAATATTTGCGTCTAGAGCCTTTGCATTGAGGGCTATTTGAAAACGGCTGTGGCGCTGAAGTTGCCTGTGAATGTGGAGTTGGTGGCATGTGAAACCCGCATGTGGAGCATTCGTTTCTGTGGGATGCTGACTAAGCTTCATTTCAGTCCTAGGCACACAAAGGGCACTAAGCATAGAGTGTGAAAACTGAGTTTCCTTGAGAGCTGCTTGGAAGCCTGATGGTGTGTGAAGTTAGTGAGCCAAATGGAGTTGTTCTCCCACAAGAACCACTCGGCTGATCCTTCTTCAATATGCCCTTCACCAACATGCAGTGTTTCCTTGATTGAATTAGCTCTCACACCAATATTTGCGTCTAAAGCCTTTGCATTGAGGGCTATCTGAAAACGGCTGTGGCGCTGAAGTTGCCTGTGAATGTGGAGTTGGTGGCATGTGAAACCCGCATGTGGAGCATTCGTTTGTGTGGGATGCTCTACCAGGTTCATTCCTAGATAATGCACTCAAAGGGCACTAAGCATAGAGTGTGAAAACTGAGTTTCCTTGAGAGCTGCTTGGAAGCCTGATGGTGTGTGAAGTTAGTGAGCCAAATGGAGTTGTTCTCCCACAAGAACCACTCGGCTGATCCTTCTTCAATATGCCCTTCACCAACATGCAGTGTTTCCTTGATTGAATTAGCTCTCACACCAATATTTGCGTCTAGAGCCTTTGCATTGAGGGCTATCTGAAAACGGCTGTGGCGCTGAAGTTGCCTGTGAATGTGGAGTTGGTGGCATGTGAAACCCGCATGTGGAGCATTCGTTTGTGTGGGATGCTCTACCAGGTTCATTCCTAGATAATGCACTCAAAGGGCACTAAGCATAGAGTGTGAAAACTGAGTTTCCTTGAGAGCTGCTTGGAAGCCTGATGGTGTGTGAAGTTAGTGAGCCAAATGGAGTTGTTCTCCCACAAGAACCACTCGGCTGATCCTTCTTCAATATGCCCTTCACCAACATGCAGTGTTTCCTTGATTGAATTAGCTCTCACACCAATATTTGCGTCTAAAGCCTTTGCATTGAGGGCTATCTGAAAACGGCTGTGGCGCTGAAGTTGCCTGTGAATGTGGAGTTGGTGGCATGTGAAACCCGCATGTGGAGCATTCGTTTGTGTGGGATGCTCTACCAGGTTCATTCCTAGATAATGCACTCAAAGGGCACTAAGCATAGAGTGTGAAAACTGAGTTTCCTTGAGAGCTGCTTGGAAGCCTGATGGTGTGTGAAGTTAGTGAGCCAAATGGAGTTGTTCTCCCACAAGAACCACTCGGCTGATCCTTCTTCAATATGCCCTTCACCAACATGCAGTGCTTCCTTGATTGAATTAGCTCTCACACCAATATTTGCGTCTAGAGCCTTTGCATTGAGGGCTATCTGAAAACGGCTGTGGCGCTGAAGTTGCCTGTGAATGTGGAGTTGGTGGCATGTGAAACCCGCATGTGGAGCATTCGTTTGTGTGGGATGCTCTACCAGGTTCATTTCGGTCCTAGGCACACAAAGAGCACTAAGCATAGAGTGTGAAAACTGAGTTTCCTTGAGAGCTGCTTGGAAGCCTGATGGTGTGTGAAGTTAGTGAGCCAAATGGAGTTGTTCTCCACAAGAACCACTCGGCTGATCCTTCTTCAATATGCCCTTCACCAACATGCAGTGTTTCCTTGATTGAATTAGCTCTCACACCAATATTTGCGTCTAGAGCCTTTGCATTGAGGGCTATCTGAAAACGGCTGTGGCGCTGAAGTTGCCTGTGAATGTGGAGTTGGTGGCATGTGAAACCCGCATGTGGAGCATTCGTTTGTGTGGGATGCTCTACCAGTTTCATTTCAGTCCTAGGCATACAAAGGGCACTAAGCATAGAGTGTGAAAACTGAGTTTCCTTGAGAGCTGCTTGGAAGCCTGATGGTGTGTGAAGTTAGTGAGCCAAATGGAGTTGTTCTCCCACAAGAACCACTCGGCTGATCCTTCTTCAATATGCCCTTCACCAACATGCAGTGTTTCCTTGATTGAATTAGCTCTCACACCAATATTTGCGTCTAGAGCCTTTGCATTGAGGGCTATCTGAAAACGGCTGTGGCGCTGAAGTTGCCTGTGAATGTGGAGTTGGTGGCATGTGAAACCCGCATGTGGAGCATTCGTTTGTGTGGGATGCTCTACCAGGTTCATTCAGTCCTAGGCACTACAAAGGGCACTAAGCATAGAGTGTGAAAACTGAGTTTCCTTGAGAGCTGCTTGGAAGCCTGATGGTGTGTGAAGTTAGTGAGCAAATGGAGTTGTTCTCCACAAGAACCACTCGGCTGATCCTTCTTCAATATGCCCTTCACCAACATGCAGTGTTTCCTTGATTGAATTAGCTCTCACACCAATATTTGCGTCTAGAGCCTTTGCATTGAGGGCTATCTGAAAACGGCTGTGGCGCTGAAGTTGCCTGTGAATGTGCAGTTGGTGGCATGTGAAACCCGCATGTGGAGCATTCGTTTGTGTGGGATGCTCTACCAGGTTCATTCCTAGATATGCACTCAAAGGGCACTACGCAGAGAGTGTGAAAACTGAGTTTCCTTGAGAGCTGCTTGGAAGCCTGATGGTGTGTGAAGTTAGTGAGCCAAATGGAGTTGTTCTCCCACAAGAACCACTCGGCTGATCCTTCTTCAATATGCCCTTCACCAACATGCAGTGTTTCCTTGATTGAATTAGCTCTCACACCAATATTTGCGTCTAGAGCCTTTGCATTGAGGGCTATCTGAAAACAGCTGTGGCGCTGAAGTTGCCTGTGAATGTGGAGTTGGTGGCATGTGAAACCCGCATGTGGAGCATTCGTTTGTGTGGGATGCTCTACCAGATTCATTTCAGTCCTAGCCATACAAAGGGCACTAAGCATAGAGTGTGAAAACTGAGTTTCCTTGAGAGCTGCTTGGAAGCCTGATGGTGTGTGAAGTTAGTGAGCCAAATGGAGTTGTTCTCCCACAAGAACCACTCGGCTGATCCTTCTTCAATATGCCCTTCACCAACATGCAGTGTTTCCTTGATTGAATTAGCTCTCACACCAATATTTGCGTCTAAAGCCTTTGCATTGAGGGCTATCTGAAAACGGCTGTGGCGCTGAAGTTGCCTGTGAATGTGGAGTTGGTGGCATGTGAAACCCGCATGTGGAGCATTCGTTTGTGTGGGATGCTCTACCAGGTACATTTCAGTCCTAGCCATACAAAGGGCACTAAGCATAGAGTGTGAAAACTGAGTTTCCTTGAGAGCTGCTTGGAAGCCTGATGGTGTGTGAAGTTAGTGAGCCAAATGGAGTTGTTCTCCCACAAGAACCACTCGGCTGATCCTTCTTCAATATGCCCTTCACCAACATGCAGTGTTTCCTTGATTGAATTAGCTCTCACACCAATATTTGCGTCTAGAGCCTTTGCATTGAGGGCTATCTGAAAACAGCTGTGGCGCTGAAGTTGCCTGTGAATGTGGAGTTGGTGGCATGTGAAACCCGCATGTGGAGCATTCGTTTGTGTGGGATGCTCTACCAGATTCATTTCAGTCCTAGCCATACAAAGGGCACTAAGCATAGAGTGTGAAAACTGAGTTTCCTTGAGAGCTGCTTGGAAGCCTGATGGTGTGTGAAGTTAGTGAGCCAAATGGAGTTGTTCTCCCACAAGAACCACTCGGCTGATCCTTCTTCAATATGCCCTTCACCAACATGCAGTGTTTCCTTGATTGAATTAGCTCTCACACCAATATTTGCGTCTAGAGCCTTTGCATTGAGGGCTATCTGAAAACGGCTGTGGCGCTGAAGTTGCCTGTGAATGTGGAGTTGGTGGCATGTGAAACCCGCATGTGGAGCATTCGTTTGTGTGGGATGCTGACCAAGCTTCATTTCGAGTCCTAGGCACACAAAGAGCAGCTAAGCATAGAGTGTGAAAACTGAGTTTCCTTGAGAGCTGCTTGGAAGCCTGATGGTGTGTGAAGTTAGTGAGCCAAATGGAGTTGTTCTCCCACAAGAACCACTCGGCTGATCCTTCTTCAATATGCCCTTCACCAACATGCAGTGTTTCCTTGATTGAATTAGCTCTCACACCAATATTTGCGTCTAGAGCCTTTGCATTGAGGGCTATCTGAAAACGGCTGTGGCGCTGAAGTTGCCTGTGAATGTGGAGTTGGTGGCATGTGAAACCCGCATGTGGAGCATTCGTTTCTGTGGGATGCTGCTACAGCTTCATTTCAGTCCTAGGCACACAAAGGGCACTAAGCATAGAGTGTGAAAACTGAGTTTCCTTGAGAGCTGCTTGGAAGCCTGATGGTGTGTGAAGTTAGTGAGCCAAATGGAGTTGTTCTCCCACAAGAACCACTCGGCTGATCCTTCTTCAATATGCCCTTCACCAACATGCAGTGTTTCCTTGATTGAATTAGCTCTCACACCAATATTTGCGTCTAAAGCCTTTGCATTGAGGGCTATCTGAAAACGGCTGTGGCGCTGAAGTTGCCTGTGAATGTGGAGTTGGTGGCATGTGAAACCCGCATGTGGAGCATTCGTTTGTGTGGGATGCTCTACCAGGTACATTTCAGTCCTAGCCATACAAAGGGCACTAAGCATAGAGTGTGAAAACTGAGTTTCCTTGAGAGCTGCTTGGAAGCCTGATGGTGTGTGAAGTTAGTGAGCCAAATGGAGTTGTTCTCCACAAGAACCACTCGGCTGATCCTTCTTCAATATGCCCTTCACCAACATGCAGTGTTTCCTTGATTGAATTAGCTCTCACACCAATATTTGCGTCTAGAGCCTTTGCATTGAGGGCTATCTGAAAACAGCTGTGGCGCTGAAGTTGCCTGTGAATGTGGAGTTGGTGGCATGTGAAACCCGCATGTGGAGCATTCGTTTGTGTGGGATGCTCTACCAGATTCATTCAGTCCTAGCCATACAAAGGGCACTAAGCATAGAGTGTGAAAACTGAGTTTCCTTGAGAGCTGCTTGGAAGCCTGATGGTGTGTGAAGTTAGTGAGCCAAATGGAGTTGTTCTCCCACAAGAACCACTCGGCTGATCCTTCTTCAATATGCCCTTCACCAACATGCAGTGTTTCCTTGATTGAATTAGCTCTCACACCAATATTTGCGTCTAGAGCCTTTGCATTGAGGGCTATCTGAAAACGGCTGTGGCGCTGAAGTTGCCTGTGAATGTGGAGTTGGTGGCATGTGAAACCCGCATGTGGAGCATTCGTTTGTGTGGGATGCTCTACCAGTTCATTCCAGATAATGCACTCAAAGGGCACTAAGCATAGAGTGTTAAAACTGAGTTTCCTTGAGAGCTGCTTGGAAGCCTGATGGTGTGTGAAGTTAGTGAGCCAAATGGAGTTGTTCTCCCACAAGAACCACTCGGCTGATCCTTCTTCAATATGCCCTTCACCAACATGCAGTGTTTCCTTGATTGAATTAGCTCTCACACCAATATTTGCGTCTAGAGCCTTTGCATTGAGGGCTATCTGAAAACGGCTGTGGCGCTGAAGTTGCCTGTGAATGTGCAGTTGGTGGCATGTGAAACCCGCATGTGGAGCATTCGTTTGTGTGGGATGCTCTACCAGGTTCATTCCTAGATAAGCACTCAAAGGGCACTAAGCATAGAGTGTGAAAACTGAGTTTCCTTGAGAGCTGCTTGGAAGCCTGATGGTGTGTGAAGTTAGTGAGCCAAATGGAGTTGTTCTCCCACAAGAACCACTCGGCTGATCCTTCTTCAATATGCCCTTCACCAACATGCAGTGTTTCCTTGATTGAATTAGCTCTCACACCAATATTTGCGTCTAGAGCCTTTGCATTGAGGGCTATCTGAAAACGGCTGTGGCGCTGAAGTTGCCTGTGAATGTGGAGTTGGTGGCATGTGAAACCCGCATGTGGAGCATTCGTTTGTGTGGGATGCTCTACCAGATTCATTTCAGTCCTAGCCATACAAAGGGCACTAAGCATAGAGTGTGAAAACTGAGTTCCTTGAGAGCTGCTTGGAAGCGTGATGGTGTGTGAAGTTAGTGAGCCAAATGGAGTTGTTCTCCCACAAGAACCACTCGGCTGATCCTTCTTCAATATGCCCTTCACCAACATGCAGTGTTTCCTTGATTGAATTAGCTCTCACACCAATATTTGCGTCTAAAGCCTTTGCATTGAGGGCTATCTGAAAACGGCTGTGGCGCTGAAGTTGCCTGTGAATGTGGAGTTGTGGCATGTGAAACCCGCATGTGGAGCATTCGTTTGTGTGGGATGCTCGACCAAGCTTCACTTCAGTCCTAGGCACACAACAAAGGGCACTAAGCATACAGTGTTGAAAACTGAGTTTCCTTGAGAGCTGCTTGGAAGCCTGATGGTGTGTGAAGTTAGTGAGCCAAATGGAGTTGTTCTCCCACAAGAACCACTCAGCTGATCCTTCTTCAATATGCCCTTCACCAACATGCAGTGTTTCCTTGATTGAATTAGCTCTCACACCAATATTTGCGTCTAGAGCCTTTGCATTGAGGGCTATCTGAAAACGGCTGTGGCGCTGAAGTTGCCTGTGAATGTGGAGTTGGTGGCATGTGAAACCCGCATGTGGAGCATTCGTTTGTGTGGGATGCTCTACCAGGTTCATTCCCAGATAATGCACTCAAAGGGCACTAAGCATAGAGTGTAAAAACTGAGTTTCCTTGAGAGCTGCTTGGAAGCCTGATGGTGTGTGAAGTTAGTGAGCCAAATGGAGTTGTTCTCCCACAAGAACCACTCGGCTGATCCTTCTTCAATATGCCCTTCACCAACATGCAGTGTTTCCTTGATTGAATTAGCTCTCACACCAATATTTGCGTCTAGAGCCTTTGCATTGAGGGCTATCTGAAAACGGCTGTGGCGCTGAAGTTGCCTGTGAATGTGCAGTTGGTGGCATGTGAAACCCGCATGTGGAGCATTCGTTTGTGTGGGATGCTCTACCAGGTTCATTCCTAGATAATGCACTCAAAGGGCACTAAGCAGAGAGTGTGAAAACTGAGTTTCCTTGAGAGCTGCTTGGAAGCCTGATGGTGTGTGAAGTTAGTGAGCCAAATGGAGTTGTTCTCCCACAAGAACCACTCGGCTGATCCTTCTTCAATATGCCCTTCACCAACATGCAGTGTTTCCTTGATTGAATTAGCTCTCACACCAATATTTGCGTCTAGAGCCTTTGCATTGAGGGCTATCTGAAAACGGCTGTGGCGCTGAAGTTGCCTGTGAATGTGGAGTTGGTGGCATGTGAAACCCGCATGTGGAGCATTCGTTTGTGTGGGATGCTCTACCAGATTCATTTCAGTCCTAGCCATACAAAGGGCACTAAGCATAGAGTGTGAAAACTGAGTTTCCTTGAGAGCTGCTTGGAAGCCTGATGGTGTGTGAAGTTAGTGAGCCAAATGGAGTTGTTCTCCCACAAGAACCACTCGGCTGATCCTTCTTCAATATGCCCTTCACCAACATGCAGTGTTTCCTTGATTGAATTAGCTCTCACACCAATATTTGCGTCTAAAGCCTTTGCATTGAGGGCTATCTGAAAACGGCTGTGGCGCTGAAGTTGCCTGTGAATGTGGAGTTGGTGGCATGTGAAACCCGCATGTGGAGCATTCGTTTGTGTGGGATGCTCTACCAGGTACATTTCAGTCCTAGCCATACAAAGGGCACTAAGCATAGAGTGTGAAAACTGAGTTTCCTTGAGAGCTGCTTGGAAGCCTGATGGTGTGTGAAGTTAGTGAGCCAAATGGAGTTGTTCTCCCACAAGAACCACTCGGCTGATCCTTCTTCAATATGCCCTTCACCAACATGCAGTGTTTCCTTGATTGAATTAGCTCTCACACCAATATTTGCGTCTAGAGCCTTTGCATTGAGGGCTATCTGAAAACAGCTGTGGCGCTGAAGTTGCCTGTGAATGTGCAGTTGGTGGCATGTGAAACCCGCATGTGGAGCATTCGTTTGTGTGGGATGCTCTACCAGATTCATTTCAGTCCTAGCATACAAAGGGCACTAAGCATAGAGTGTGAAAACTGAGTTTTCTTGAGAGCTGCTTGGAAGCCTGATGGTGTGTGAAGTTAGTGAGCCAAATGGAGTTGTTCTCCCACAAGAACCACTCGGCTGATCCTTCTTCAATATGCCCTTCACCAACATGCAGTGTTTCCTTGATTGAATTAGCTCTCACACCAATATTTGCGTCTAGAGCCTTTGCATTGAGGGCTATCTGAAAACGGCTGTGGCGCTGAAGTTGCCTGTGAATGTGCAGTTGGTGGCATGTGAAACCCGCATGTGGAGCATTCGTTTGTGTGGGATGCTGACCAAGCTTCATTTCGGTCCTAGGCACACAAAGAGCAGCTAAGCATAGAGTGTGAAAACTGAGTTTCCTTGAGAGCTGCTTGGAAGCCTGATGGTGTGTGAAGTTAGTGAGCCAAATGGAGTTGTTCTCCCACAAGAACTACTCGGCTGATCCTTCTTCAATATGCCCTTCACCAACATGCAGTGTTTCCTTGATTGAATTAGCTCTCACACCAATATTTGCGTCTAGAGCCTTTGCATTGAGGGCTATTTGAAAACGGCTGTGGCGCTGAAGTTGCCTGTGAATGTGGAGTTGGTGGCATGTGAAACCCGCATGTGGAGCATTCGTTTCTGTGGGATGCTGACTACAGCTTCATTCAGTCCTAGGCACACAAAGGGCACTAAGCATAGAGTGTGAAAACTGAGTTTCCTTGAGAGCTGCTTGGAAGCCTGATGGTGTGTGAAGTTAGTGAGCCAAATGGAGTTGTTCTCCCACAAGAACCACTCGGCTGATCCTTCTTCAATATGCCCTTCACCAACATGCAGTGTTTCCTTGATTGAATTAGCTCTCACACCAATATTTGCGTCTAAAGCCTTTGCATTGAGGGCTATCTGAAAACGGCTGTGGCGCTGAAGTTGCCTGTGAATGTGGAGTTGGTGGCATGTGAAACCCGCATGTGGAGCATTCGTTTCTGTGGGATGCTCTACCAGGTACATTTCAGTCCTAGCCATACAAAGGGCACTAAGCATAGAGTGTGAAAACTGAGTTTCCTTGAGAGCTGCTTGGAAGCCTGATGGTGTGTGAAGTTAGTGAGCCAAATGGAGTTGTTCTCCACAAGAACCACTCGGCTGATCCTTCTTCAATATGCCCTTCACCAACATGCAGTGTTTCTTGATTGAATTAGCTCTCACACCAATATTTGCGTCTAGAGCCTTTGCATTGAGGGCTATCTGAAAACAGCTGTGGCGCTGAAGTTGCCTGTGAATGTGGAGTTGGTGGCATGTGAAACCCGCATGTGGAGCATTCGTTTGTGTGGGATGCTTACCAGATTCATTTCAGTCCTAGCCATACAAAGGGCACTAAGCATAGAGTGTGAAAACTGAGTTTCCTTGAGAGCTGCTTGGAAGCCTGATGGTGTGTGAAGTTAGTGAGCCAAATGGAGTTGTTCTCCCACAAGAACCACTCGGCTGATCCTTCTTCAATATGCCCTTCACCAACATGCAGTGTTTCCTTGATTGAATTAGCTCTCACACCAATATTTGCGTCTAGAGCCTTTGCATTGAGGGCTATCTGAAAACGGCTGTGGCGCTGAAGTTGCCTGTGAATGTGGAGTTGGTGGCATGTGAAACCCGCATGTGGAGCATTCGTTTGTGTGGGATGCTCTACCAGGTTCATTCCCAGATAATGCACTCAAAGGGCACTAAGCATAGAGTGTAAAAACTGAGTTTCCTTGAGAGCTGCTTGGAAGCCTGATGGTGTGTGAAGTTAGTGAGCCAAATGGAGTTGTTCTCCCACAAGAACCACTCGGCTGATCCTTCTTCAATATGCCCTTCACCAACATGCAGTGTTTCCTTGATTGAATTAGCTCTCACACCAATATTTGCGTCTAGAGCCTTTGCATTGAGGGCTATCTGAAAACGGCTGTGGCGCTGAAGTTGCCTGTGAATGTGCAGTTGGTGGCATGTGAAACCCGCATGTGGAGCATTCGTTTGTGTGGGATGCTCTACCAGGTTCATTCCTAGATAATGCACTCAAAGGGCACTAAGCATAGAGTGTGAAAACTGAGTTTCCTTGAGAGCTGCTTGGAAGCCTGATGGTGTGTGAAGTTAGTGAGCCAAATGGAGTTGTTCTCCCACAAGAACCACTCGGCTGATCCTTCTTCAATATGCCCTTCACCAACATGCAGTGTTTCCTTGATTGAATTAGCTCTCACACCAATATTTGCGTCTAGAGCCTTTGCATGAGGGCTATCTGAAAACGGCTGTGGCGCTGAAGTTGCCTGTGAATGTGGAGTTGGTTGCATGTGAAACCCGCATGTGGAGCATTCGTTTGTGTGGGATGCTCTACCAGATTCATTTCAGTCCTAGCCATACAAAGGGCACTAAGCATAGAGTGTGAAAACTGAGTTTCCTTGAGAGCTGCTTGGAAGCGTGATGGTGTGTGAAGTTAGTGAGCCAAATGGAGTTGTTCTCCCACAAGAACCACTCGGCTGATCCTTCTTCAATATGCCCTTCACCAACATGCAGTGTTTCCTTGATTGAATTAGCTCTCACACCAATATTTGCGTCTAAAGCCTTTGCATTGAGGGCTATCTGAAAACGGCTGTGGCGCTGAAGTTGCCTGTGAATGTGGAGTTGCTGGCATGTGAAACCCGCATGTGGAGCATTCGTTTGTGTGGGATGCTGACCAAGCTTCACTTCAGTCCTAGGCACACAAAGAGCACTAAGCATACAGTGTTGAAAACTGAGTTTCCTTGAGAGCTGCTTGGAAGCCTGATGGTGTGTGAAGTTAGTGAGCCAAATGGAGTTGTTCTCCCACAAGAACCACTCAGCTGATCCTTCTTCAATATGCCCTTCACCA
>NW_026698437.1:0-33743 GCF_030435755.1 Ochotona princeps
TCTCAAAGGGCACTAAGCATAGAGTGTGAAAACTGAGTTTGCTTGAGAGCTGCTTGGAAGCCTGATGGTGTGTGAAGTTAGTGAGCCAAATGGAGTTGTTCTCCCACAAGAACCTCTCGGCTGATCCTTCTTCAATATGCCCTTCACCAACATGCAGTGTTTCCTTGATTGAATTAGCTCTCACACCAATATTTGCGTCTAGAGCCTTTGCATTGAGGGCTATCTGAAAACGGCTGTGGTGCTGAAGTTGCCTGAGAATGTGGAGTTGGTGGCATGTGAAACCCGCATGTGGAGCATTCGTTTGTGTGGGATGCTCTACCAGGTTCATTCCTAGATAATGCACTCAAAGGGCACTAAGCATAGAGTGTGAAAACTGAGTTTCCTTGAGAGCTGTTTGGAAGCCTGATGGTGTGTGAAGTTAGTGAGCCAAATGGAGTTGTTCTCCCACAAGAACCACTCGGCAGATCCTTCTTCAATATGCCCTTCACCAACATGCAGTGTTTCCTTGATTGAATTAGCCCTCACACCAATATTTGCGTCTAGAGCCTTTGGATTGAGGGCTATCTGAAAACGGCTGTGGCGCTGAAGTTGCCTGTGAATGTGGAGTTGGTGGCATGTGAAACCCGCATGTGGAGCATTCGTTTGTGTGGGATGCTCTACCAGGTTCATTCCTAGATAATGCACTCAAAGGGCACTAAGCATAGAGTGTGAAAACTGAGTTTCCTTGAGAGCTGCTTGGAAGCCTGATGGTGTGTGAAGTTAGTGAGCCAAATGGAGTTGTTCTCCCACAAGAACCACTCGGCTGATCCTTCTTCAATATGCCCTTCACCAACATGCAGTATTTCCTTGATTGAATTAGCTCTCACACCAATATTTGCGTCTAGAGCCTTTGCATTGAGGGCTATCTGAAAACGGCTGTGGCTCTGAAGTTGCCTGAGAATGTGGAGTTGGTGGCATGTGAAACCCGCATGTGGAGCATTCGTTTGTGTGGGATGCTCTACCAGGTTCATTCCTAGATAATGCACTCAAAGGGCACTAAGCATAGAGTGTGAAAACTGAGTTTCCTTGAGAGCTGCTTGGAAGCCTGATGGTGTGTGAAGTTAGTGAGCCAAATGGAGTTGTTCTCCCACAAGAACCACTCGGCTGATCCTTCTTCAATATGCCCTTCACCAACATGCAGTGTTTCCTTGATTGAATTAGCTCTCACACCAATATTTGCGTCTAGAGCCTTTGCATTGAGGGCTATCCGAAAACGGCTGTGGCGCTGAAGTTGCCTGTGAATGTGGAGTTGGTGGCATGTGAAACCCGCATGTGGAGCATTCGTTTGTGTGGGATGCTCTACCAGGTTCATTCCTAGATAATGCACTCAAAGGGCACTAAGCATAGAGTGTGAAAACTGAGTTTCCTTGAGAGCTGCTTGGAAGCCTGATGGTGTGTGAAGTTAGTGAGCCAAATGGAGTTGTTCTCCCACAAGAACCACTCGGCCTATCCTTCTTCAATATGCCCTTCACCAACATGCAGTGTTTCCTTGATTGAATTAGCTCTCACACCAATATTTGCATCTAGAGCTTTTGCATTGAGGGCTATCTGAAAACACCTGTGGCGCTGAAGTTGCCTGAGAATGTGGAGTTGGTGGCATGTGAAACCCGCATGTGGAGCATTCGTTTGTGTGGGATGCTCTACCAGGTTCATTCCTAGATAATGCACTCAAAGGGCACTAAGCATAGAGTGTGAAAACTGAGTTTCCTTGAGAGCTGTTTGGAAGCCTGATGGTGTGTGAAGTTAGTGAGCCAAATGGAGTTGTTCTCCCACAAGAACCACTCGGCTGATCCTTCTTCAATATGCCCTTCACCAACATGCAGTGTTTCCTTGATTGAATTAGCTCTCACACCAATATTTGTGCCTAGAGCCTTTGCATTGAGGGCTATCTGAAAACGGCTGTGGCGCTGAAGTTGCCTGTGAATGTGGAGTTGGTGGCATGTGAAACCCGCATGTGGAGCATTCGTTTGTGTGGGATGCTCACCAACGTTCATTTCAGTCCTACGTACTCAAAAGGCACTAAGCATAGAGTGTGAAAACTGAGTTTCCTTGAGAGCTGCTTGGAAGCCTGATGGTGTGTGAGGTTAGTGAGCCAAATGGAGTTGTTCTCCCACAAGAACCATTCAGCTGTTCCTTCTTCAATATGCCCTTCACCAACATGCAGTGTTTCCTTGATTGAATTAGCTCTCACACCAATATTTGCGTCTAGAGCCTTTGCATTGAGGGCTATCTGAAAACGGCTGTGGCGCTGAAGTTGCCTGAGAATGTGGAGTTGGTGGCATGTGAAACCCGCATGTGGAGCATTCGTTTGTGTGGGATGCTCTACCAGGTTCATTCCTAGATAATGCACTCAAAGGGCACTAAGCCTAGAGTGTGAAAACTGAGTTTCCTTGAGAGCTGCTTGGAAGCCTGATGGTGTGTGAAGTTAGTGAGCCAAATGGAGTTGTTCTCCCACAAGAACCACTCGGCTGATCCTTCTTCAATATGCCCTTCACCAACATGCAGTGTTTCCTTGATTGAATTAGCTCTCACACCAATATTTGCGTCTAGAGCCTTTGCATTGAGGGCTATCTGAAAACGGCTGTGGCGCTGAAGTTGCCTGAGAATGTGGAGTTGGTGGCATGTGAAACCCGCATGAGGAGCATTCGTTTGTGTGGGATGCTCTACCAGGTTCATTCCTAGATAATGTAGTCAAAGGGCACTAAGCATAGAGTGTGAAAACTGAGTTTCCTTGAGAGCTGCTTGGAAGCCTGATGGTGTGTGAAGTTAGTGAGCCAAATGGAGTTGTTCTCCCACAAGAACCACTCGGCTGATCCTTCTTCAATATGCCCTTCACCAACATGCAGTGTTTCCTTGATTGAATTAGCTCTCACACCAATATTTGCGTCTAGAGCCTTTGCATTGAGGGCTATCTGAAAACGGCTGTGGCGCTGAAGTTGCCTGAGAATGTGGAGTTGGTTGCATGTGAAACCCGCATGTGGAGCATTCGTTTGTGTGGGATGCTCTACCAGGTTCATTCCTAGATAATGCACTCAAAGGGCACTAAGCATAGAGTGTGAAAACTGAGTTTCCTTGAGAGCTGTTTGGAAGCCTGATGGTGTGTGAAGTTAGTGAGCCAAATGGAGTTGTTCTCCCACAAGAACCACTCGGCTGATCCTTCTTCAATATGCCCTTCACCAACATGCAGTGTTTCCTTGATTGAATTAGCTCTCACACCAATATTTGCGTCTAGAGCCTTTGCATTGAGGGCTATCTGAAAACGGCTGTGGTTCTGAAGTTGCCTGAGAATGTGGAGTTGGTGGCATGTGAAACCCGCATGTGGAGCATTCGTTTGTGTGGGATGCTCACCAACCTTCATTTCAGTTCTAGGTACTCAAAAGGCACTAAGCATAGAGTGTGAAAACTGAGTTTCCTTGAGAGCTGCTTGGAAGCCTGATGGTGTGTGAAGTTAGTGAGCCAAATGGAGTTGTTCTCCCACAAGAACCACTCGGCTGATCCTTCTTCAATATGCCCTTCACCAACATGCAGTGTTTCCTTGATTGAATTAGCTCTCACACCAATATTTGCGTCTAGAGCCTTTGCATTGAGGGCTATCTGAAAATGGCTGTGGCGCTGAAGTTGCCTGTGAATGTGGAGTTGGTGGCATGTGAAACCCGCATGTGGAGCATTCGTTTGTGTGGGATGCTCTACCAGGTTCATTCCTAGATAATGCACTCAAAGGGCACTAAGCATAGAGTGTGAAAACTGAGTTTGCTTGAGAGCTGCTTGGAAGCCTGATGGTGTTTGAAGTTAGTGAGCCAAATGGAGTTGTTCTCCCTCAAAAACCACTCAGCTGTTCCTTCTTCAATATGCCCTTCACCAACATGCAGTGTTTCCTTGATTGAATTAGCTCTCACACCAGTATTTGCGTCTAGAGCCTTTGCATTGAGGGCTATCTGAAAACGGCTGTGGCACTGAAGTTGCCTGTGAATGTGGAGTTGGTGGCATGTGAAACCCGCATGTGGAGCATTCGTTTGTGTGGGATGCTCTACCAGGTTCATTCCTAGATAATGCACTCAAAGGGCACTAAGCATAGAGTGTGAAAACTGAGTTTCCTTGAGAGCTGCTTGGAAGCCTGATGGTGTGTGAAGTTAGTGAGCCAAATGGAGTTGTTCTCCCACAAGAACCACTCGGCCTATCCTTCTTCAATATGCCCTTCACCAACATGCAGTGTTTCCTTGATTGAATTAGCTCTCACACCAATATTTGCATCTAGAGCTTTTGCATTGAGGGCTATCTGAAAACACCTGTGGCGCTGAAGTTGCCTGAGAATGTGGAGTTGGTGGCATGTGAAACCCGCATGTGGAGCATTCGTTTGTGTGGGATGCTCTACCAGGTTCATTCCTAGATAATGCACTCAAAGGGCACTAAGCATAGAGTGTGAAAACTGAGTTTCCTTGAGAGCTGTTTGGAAGCCTGATGGTGTGTGAAGTTAGTGAGCCAAATGGAGTTGTTCTCCCACAAGAACCACTCGGCTGATCCTTCTTCAATATGCCCTTCACCAACATGCAGTGTTTCCTTGATTGAATTAGCTCTCACACCAATATTTGTGCCTAGAGCCTTTGCATTGAGGGCTATCTGAAAACGGCTGTGGCGCTGAAGTTGCCTGTGAATGTGGAGTTGGTGGCATGTGAAACCCGCATGTGGAGCATTCGTTTGTGTGGGATGCTCTACCAGGTTCATTCCTAGATAATGCACTCAAAGGGCACTAAGCATAGAGTGTGAAAACTGAGTTTGCTTGAGAGCTGCTTGGAAGCCTGATGGTGTGTGAAGTTAGTGAGCCAAATGGAGTTGTTCTCCCACAAGAACCTCTCGGCTGATCCTTCTTCAATATGCCCTTCACCAACATGCAGTGTTTCCTTGATTGAATTAGCTCTCACACCAATATTTGCGTCTAGAGCCTTTGCATTGAGGGCTATCTGAAAACGGCTGTGGTGCTGAAGTTGCCTGAGAATGTGGAGTTGGTGGCATGTGAAACCCGCATGTGGAGCATTCGTTTGTGTGGGATGCTCTACCAGGTTCATTCCTAGATAATGCACTCAAAGGGCACTAAGCATAGAGTGTGAAAACTGAGTTTCCTTGAGAGCTGTTTGGAAGCCTGATGGTGTGTGAAGTTAGTGAGCCAAATGGAGTTGTTCTCCCACAAGAACCACTCGGCAGATCCTTCTTCAATATGCCCTTCACCAACATGCAGTGTTTCCTTGATTGAATTAGCCCTCACACCAATATTTGCGTCTAGAGCCTTTGGATTGAGGGCTATCTGAAAACGGCTGTGGCGCTGAAGTTGCCTGTGAATGTGGAGTTGGTGGCATGTGAAACCCGCATGTGGAGCATTCGTTTGTGTGGGATGCTCTACCAGGTTCATTCCTAGATAATGCACTCAAAGGGCACTAAGCATAGAGTGTGAAAACTGAGTTTCCTTGAGAGCTGCTTGGAAGCCTGATGGTGTGTGAAGTTAGTGAGCCAAATGGAGTTGTTCTCCCACAAGAACCACTCGGCTGATCCTTCTTCAATATGCCCTTCACCAACATGCAGTATTTCCTTGATTGAATTAGCTCTCACACCAATATTTGCGTCTAGAGCCTTTGCATTGAGGGCTATCTGAAAACGGCTGTGGCTCTGAAGTTGCCTGAGAATGTGGAGTTGGTGGCATGTGAAACCCGCATGTGGAGCATTCGTTTGTGTGGGATGCTCTACCAGGTTCATTCCTAGATAATGCACTCAAAGGGCACTAAGCATAGAGTGTGAAAACTGAGTTTCCTTGAGAGCTGCTTGGAAGCCTGATGGTGTGTGAAGTTAGTGAGCCAAATGGAGTTGTTCTCCAACAAGAACCACTCGACTGATCCTTCTTCAATATGCCCTTCACCAACATGCAGTGTTTCCTTGATTGAATTAGCTCTCACACCAATATTTGCGTCTAGAGCCTTTGCATTGAGGGCTATCCGAAAACGGCTGTGGCGCTGAAGTTGCCTGTGAATGTGGAGTTGGTGGCATGTGAAACCCGCATGTGGAGCATTCGTTTGTGTGGGATGCTCTACCAGGTTCATTCCTAGATAATGCACTCAAAGGGCACTAAGCATAGAGTGTGAAAACTGAGTTTCCTTGAGAGCTGCTTGGAAGCCTGATGGTGTGTGAAGTTAGTGAGCCAAATGGAGTTGTTCTCCCACAAGAACCACTCGGCCTATCCTTCTTCAATATGCCCTTCACCAACATGCAGTGTTTCCTTGATTGAATTAGCTCTCACACCAATATTTGCATCTAGAGCTTTTGCATTGAGGGCTATCTGAAAACACCTGTGGCGCTGAAGTTGCCTGAGAATGTGGAGTTGGTGGCATGTGAAACCCGCATGTGGAGCATTCGTTTGTGTGGGATGCTCTACCAGGTTCATTCCTAGATAATGCACTCAAAGGGCACTAAGCATAGAGTGTGAAAACTGAGTTTGCTTGAGAGCTGCTTGGAAGCCTGATGGTGTGTGAAGTTAGTGAGCCAAATGGAGTTGTTCTCCCACAAGAACCTCTCGGCTGATCCTTCTTCAATATGCCCTTCACCAACATGCAGTGTTTCCTTGATTGAATTAGCTCTCACACCAATATTTGCGTCTAGAGCCTTTGCATTGAGGGCTATCTGAAAACGGCTGTGGTGCTGAAGTTGCCTGAGAATGTGGAGTTGGTGGCATGTGAAACCCGCATGTGGAGCATTCGTTTGTGTGGGATGCTCTACCAGGTTCATTCCTAGATAATGCACTCAAAGGGCACTAAGCATAGAGTGTGAAAACTGAGTTTCCTTGAGAGCTGTTTGGAAGCCTGATGGTGTGTGAAGTTAGTGAGCCAAATGGAGTTGTTCTCCCACAAGAACCACTCGGCAGATCCTTCTTCAATATGCCCTTCACCAACATGCAGTGTTTCCTTGATTGAATTAGCCCTCACACCAATATTTGCGTCTAGAGCCTTTGGATTGAGGGCTATCTGAAAACGGCTGTGGCGCTGAAGTTGCCTGTGAATGTGGAGTTGGTGGCATGTGAAACCCGCATGTGGAGCATTCGTTTGTGTGGGATGCTCTACCAGGTTCATTCCTAGATAATGCACTCAAAGGGCACTAAGCATAGAGTGTGAAAACTGAGTTTCCTTGAGAGCTGCTTGGAAGCCTGATGGTGTGTGAAGTTAGTGAGCCAAATGGAGTTGTTCTCCAACAAGAACCACTCGGCTGATCCTTCTTCAATATGCCCTTCACCAACATGCAGTGTTTCCTTGATTGAATTAGCTCTCACACCAATATTTGCGTCTAGAGCCTTTGCATTGAGGGCTATCCGAAAACGGCTGTGGCGCTGAAGTTGCCTGTGAATGTGGAGTTGGTGGCATGTGAAACCCGCATGTGGAGCATTCGTTTGTGTGGGATGCTCTACCAGGTTCATTCCTAGATAATGCACTCAAAGGGCACTAAGCATAGAGTGTGAAAACTGAGTTTCCTTGAGAGCTGCTTGGAAGCCTGATGGTGTGTGAAGTTAGTGAGCCAAATGGAGTTGTTCTCCCACAAGAACCACTCGGCCTATCCTTCTTCAATATGCCCTTCACCAACATGCAGTGTTTCCTTGATTGAATTAGCTCTCACAACAATATTTGCATCTAGAGCTTTTGCATTGAGGGCTATCTGAAAACACCTGTGGCGCTGAAGTTGCCTGAGAATGTGGAGTTGGTGGCATGTGAAACCCGCATGTGGAGCATTCGTTTGTGTGGGATGCTCTACCAGGTTCATTCCTAGATAATGCACTCAAAGGGCACTAAGCATAGAGTGTGAAAACTGAGTTTCCTTGAGAGCTGTTTGGAAGCCTGATGGTGTGTGAAGTTAGTGAGCCAAATGGAGTTGTTCTCCCACAAGAACCACTCGGCTGATCCTTCTTCAATATGCCCTTCACCAACATGCAGTGTTTCCTTGATTGAATTAGCTCTCACACCAATATTTGTGCCTAGAGCCTTTGCATTGAGGGCTATCTGAAAACGGCTGTGGCGCTGAAGTTGCCTGTGAATGTGGAGTTGGTGGCATGTGAAACCCGCATGTGGAGCATTCGTTTGTGTGGGATGCTCTACCAGGTTCATTCCTAGATAATGCACTCAAAGGGCACTAAGCATAGAGTGTGAAAACTGAGTTTGCTTGAGAGCTGCTTGGAAGCCTGATGGTGTGTGAAGTTAGTGAGCCAAATGGAGTTGTTCTCCCACAAGAACCTCTCGGCTGATCCTTCTTCAATATGCCCTTCACCAACATGCAGTGTTTCCTTGATTGAATTAGCTCTCACACCAATATTTGCGTCTAGAGCCTTTGCATTGAGGGCTATCTGAAAACGGCTGTGGCGCTGAAGTTGCCTGAGAATGTGGAGTTGGTGGCATGTGAAACTCGCATGTGGAGCATTCGTTTGTGTGGGATGCTCTACCAGGTTCATTCCTAGATAATGCACTCAAAGGGCACTAAGCATAGAGTGTGAAAACTGAGTTTCCTTGAGAGCTGTTTGGAAGCCTGATGGTGTGTGAAGTTAGTGAGCCAAATGGAGTTGTTCTCCCACAAGAACCACTCGGCAGATCCTTCTTCAATATGCCCTTCACCAACATGCAGTGTTTCCTTGATTGAATTAGCCCTCACACCAATATTTGCGTCTAGAGCCTTTGGATTGAGGGCTATCTGAAAACGGCTGTGGCGCTGAAGTTGCCTGTGAATGTGGAGTTGGTGGCATGTGAAACCCGCATGTGGAGCATTCGTTTGTGTGGGATGCTCTACCAGGTTCATTCCTAGATAATGCACTCAAAGGGCACTAAGCATAGAGTGTGAAAACTGAGTTTCCTTGAGAGCTGCTTGGAAGCCTGATGGTGTGTGAAGTTAGTGAGCCAAATGGAGTTGTTCTCCCACAAGAACCACTCGGCTGATCCTTCTTCAATATGCCCTTCACCAACATGCAGTATTTCCTTGATTGAATTAGCTCTCACACCAATATTTGCGTCTAGAGCCTTTGCATTGAGGGCTATCTGAAAACGGCTGTGGCTCTGAAGTTGCCTGAGAATGTGGAGTTGGTGGCATGTGAAACCCGCATGTGGAGCATTCGTTTGTGTGGGATGCTCTACCAGGTTCATTCCTAGATAATGCACTCAAAGGGCACTAAGCATAGAGTGTGAAAACTGAGTTTCCTTGAGAGCTGCTTGGAAGCCTGATGGGGTGTGAAGTTAGTGAGCCAAATGGAGTTGTTCTCCAACAAGAACCACTCGACTGATCCTTCTTCAATATGCCCTTCACCAACATGCAGTGTTTCCTTGATTGAATTAGCTCTCACACCAATATTTGCGTCTAGAGCCTTTGCATTGAGGGCTATCCGAAAACGGCTGTGGCGCTGAAGTTGCCTGTGAATGTGGAGTTGGTGGCATGTGAAACCCGCATGTGGAGCATTCGTTTGTGTGGGATGCTCTACCAGGTTCATTCCTAGATAATGCACTCAAAGGGCACTAAGCATAGAGTGTGAAAACTGAGTTTCCTTGAGAGCTGCTTGGAAGCCTGATGGTGTGTGAATTTAGTGAGCCAAATGGAGTTGTTCTCCCACAAGAACCACTTGGCTGATCTTTCTTCAATATGCCCTTCACCAACATGCAGTGTTTCCTTGATTGAATTAGCTCTCACACCAATATTTGTGTCTAGAGCCTTTGCATTGAGGGTTATCTGAAAACGGCTGTGGCGCTGAAGTTGCCTGTGAATGTGGAGTTGGTGGCATGTGAAACCCGCATGTGGAGCATTCGTTTGTGTGGGATGCTCGGCCAGGTTCATTCCTAGATAATGCACTCAACAAAGGGCACTAAGCATAGAGTGTGAAAACTGAGTTTCCTTGAGAGCTGCTTGGAAGCCTGATGGTGTGTGAAGTTAGTGAGCCAAATGGAGTTGTTCTCCCACAAGAACCACTCGGCTGATCCTTCTTCAATATGCCCTTCACCAACATGCAGTGTTTCCTTGATTGAATTAGCTCTCACACCAATATTTGCGTCTAGAGCCTTTGCATTGAGGGCTATCTGAAAACGGCTGTGGCGCTGAAGTTGCCTGTGAATGTGGAGTTGGTGGCATGTGAAACCCGCATGTGGAGCATTCGTTTGTGTGGGATGCTCTACCAGGTTCATTCCTAGATAATGCACTCAAAGGGCACTAAGCATAGAGTGTGAAAACTGAGTTTGCTTGAGAGCTGCTTGGAAGCCTGATGGTGTTTGAAGTTAGTGAGCCAAATGGAGTTGTTCTCCCTCAAAAACCACTCAGCTGTTCCTTCTTCAATATGCCCTTCACCAACATGCAGTGTTTCCTTGATTGAATTAGCTCTCACACCAGTATTTGCGTCTAGAGCCTTTGCATTGAGGGCTATCTGAAAACGGCTGTCGCGCTGAAGTTGCCTGTGAATGTGGAGTTGGTGGCATGTGAAACCCGCATGTGGAGCATTCGTTTGTGTGGGATGCTCTACCAGGTTCATTCCTAGATAATGCACTCAAAGGGCACTAAGCATAGAGTGTGAAAACTGAGTTTCCTTGAGAGCTGCTTGGAAGCCTGATGGTGTGTGAAGTTAGTGAGCCAAATGGAGTTGTTCTCCCACAAGAACCACTCGGCCTATCCTTCTTCAATATGCCCTTCACCAACATGCAGTGTTTCCTTGATTGAATTAGCTCTCACACCAATATTTGCATCTAGAGCTTTTGCATTGAGGGCTATCTGAAAACACCTGTGGCGCTGAAGTTGCCTGAGAATGTGGAGTTGGTGGCATGTGAAACCCGCATGTGGAGCATTCGTTTGTGTGGGATGCTCTACCAGGTTCATTCCTAGATAATGCACTCAGAGGGCACTAAGCATAGAGTGTGAAAACTGAGTTTCCTTGAGAGCTGTTTGGAAGCCTGATGGTGTGTGAAGTTAGTGAGCCAAATGGAGTTGTTCTCCCACAAGAACCACTCGGCTGATCCTTCTTCAATATGCCCTTCACCAACATGCAGTGTTTCCTTGATTGAATTAGCTCTCACACCAATATTTGTGCCTAGAGCCTTTGCATTGAGGGCTATCTGAAAACGGCTGTGGCGCTGAAGTTGCCTGTGAATGTGGAGTTGGTGGCATGTGAAACCCGCATGTGGAGCATTCGTTTGTGTGGGATGCTCTACCAGGTTCATTCCTAGATAATGCACTCAAAGGGCACTAAGCATAGAGTGTGAAAACTGAGTTTCCTTGAGAGCTGTTTGGAAGCCTGATGGTGTGTGAAGTTAGTGAGCCAAATGGAGTTGTTCTCCCACAAGAACCACTCGGCTGATCCTTCTTCAATATGCCCTTCAACAACATGCAGTGTTTCCTTGATTGAATTAGCTCTCACACCAATATTTGTGCCTAGAGCCTTTGCATTGAGGGCTATCTGAAAACGGCTGTGGCGCTGAAGTTGCCTGTGAATGTGGAGTTGGTGGCATGTGAAACCCGCATGTGGAGCATTCGTTTGTGTGGGATGCTCTACCAGGTTCATTCCTAGATAATGCACTCAAAGGGCACTAAGCATAGAGTGTGAAAACTGAGTTTGCTTGAGAGCTGCTTGGAAGCCTGATGGTGTGTGAAGTTAGTGAGCCAAATGGAGTTGTTCTCCAACAAGAACCACTCGACTGATCCTTCTTCAATATGCCCTTCACCAACATGCAGTGTTTCCTTGATTGAATTAGCTCTCACACCAATATTTGCGTCTAGAGCCTTTGCATTGAGGGCTATCCGAAAACGGCTGTGGCGCTGAAGTTGCCTGTGAATGTGGAGTTGGTGGCATGTGAAACCCGCATGTGGAGCATTCGTTTGTGTGGGATGCTCTACCAGGTTCATTCCTAGATAATGCACTCAAAGGGCACTAAGCATAGAGTGTGAAAACTGAGTTTCCTTGAGAGCTGCTTGGAAGCCTGATGGTGTGTGAATTTAGTGAGCCAAATGGAGTTGTTCTCCCACAAGAACCACTTGGCTGATCTTTCTTCAATATGCCCTTCACCAACATGCAGTGTTTCCTTGATTGAATTAGCTCTCACACCAATATTTGTGTCTAGAGCCTTTGCATTGAGGGTTATCTGAAAACGGCTGTGGCGCTGAAGTTGCCTGTGAATGTGGAGTTGGTGGCATGTGAAACCCGCATGTGGAGCATTCGTTTGTGTGGGATGCTCTACCAGGTTCATTCCTAGATAATGCACTCAAAGGGCACTAAGCATAGAGTGTGAAAACTGAGTTTCCTTGAGAGCTGCTTGGAAGCCTGATGGTGTGTGAAGTTAGTGAGCCAAATGGAGTTGTTCTCTCACAGGAACCACTCGGCTGATCCTTCTTCAATATGCCCTTCACCAACATGCAGTGTTTCCTTGATTGAATTAGCTCTCACACCAATATTTGCGTCTAGAGCCTTTGCATTGAAGGGCTATCTGAAAATGGCTGTGGCGCTGAAGTTGCCTGTGAATGTGGAGTTGGTGGCATGTGAAACCCGCATGTGGAGCATTCGTTTGTGTGGGATGCTCTACCAGGTTCATTCCTTGATAATGCACTCAAAGGGCACTAAGCATAGAGTGTGAAAACTGAGTTTGCTTGAGAGCTGCTTGGAAGCCTGATGGTGTGTGAAGTTAGTGAGCCAAATGGAGTTGTTCTCCCTCAAAAACCACTCAGCTGTTCCTTCTTCAATATGCCCTTCACCAACATGCAGTGTTTCCTTGATTGAATTAGCTCTCACACCAGTATTTGCGTCTAGAGCCTTTGCATTGAGGGCTATCTGAAAACGGCTGTGGCGCTGAAGTTGCCTGTGAATGTGGAGTTGGTGGCATGTGAAACCCGCATGTGGAGCATTCGTTTGTGTGGGATGCTCTACCAGGTTCATTCCTAGATAATGCACTCAAAGGGCACTAAGCATAGAGTGTGAAAACTGAGTTTCCTTGAGAGCTGCTTGGAAGCCTGATGGTGTGTGAAGTTAGTGAGCCAAATGGAGTTGTTCTCCCACAAGAACCACTCGGCCTATCCTTCTTCAATATGCCCTTCACCAACATGCAGTGTTTCCTTGATTGAATTAGCTCTCACAACAATATTTGCATCTAGAGCTTTTGCATTGAGGGCTATCTGAAAACACCTGTGGCGCTGAAGTTGCCTGAGAATGTGGAGTTGGTGGCATGTGAAACCCGCATGTGGAGCATTCGTTTGTGTGGGATGCTCTACCAGGTTCATTCCTAGATAATGCACTCAAAGGGCACTAAGCATAGAGTGTGAAAACTGAGTTTCCTTGAGAGCTGTTTGGAAGCCTGATGGTGTGTGAAGTTAGTGAGCCAAATGGAGTTGTTCTCCCACAAGAACCACTCGGCTGATCCTTCTTCAATATGCCCTTCACCAACATGCAGTGTTTCCTTGATTGAATTAGCTCTCACACCAATATTTGCGTCTAGAGCCTTTGCATTGAGGGCTATCTGAAAACGGCTGTGGCGCTGATGTTGCCTGTGAATGTGGAGTTGGTGGCATGTGAAACCCGCATGTGGAGCATTCGTTTGTGTGGGATGCTCTACCAGGTTCATTCCTAGATAATGCACTCAAAGGGCACTAAGCATAGAGTGTGAAAACTGAGTTTGCTTGAGAGCTGCTTGGAAGCCTGATGGTGTGTGAAGTTAGTGAGCCAAATGGAGTTGTTCTCCCACAAGAACCTCTCGGCTGATCCTTCTTCAATATGCCCTTCACCAACATGCAGTGTTTCCTTGATTGAATTAGCTCTCACACCAATATTTGCGTCTAGAGCCTTTGCATTGAGGGCTATCTGAAAACGGCTGTGGTGCTGAAGTTGCCTGAGAATGTGGAGTTGGTGGCATGTGAAACCCGCATGTGGAGCATTCGTTTGTGTGGGATGCTCTACCAGGTTCATTCCTAGATAATGCACTCAAAGGGCACTAAGCATAGAGTGTGAAAACTGAGTTTCCTTGAGAGCTGCTTGGAAGCCTGATGGTGTGTGAATTTAGTGAGCCAAATGGAGTTGTTCTCCCACAAGAACCACTTGGCTGATCCTTCTTCAATATGCCCTTCACCAACATGCAGTGTTTCCTTGATTGAATTAGCTCTCACACCAATATTTGCGTCTAGAGCCTTTGCATTGAGGGTTATCTGAAAACGGCTGTGGCGCTGAAGTTGCCTGTGAATGTGGAGTTGGTGGCATGTGAAACCCGCATGTGGAGCATTCGTTTGTGTGGGATGCTCGGCCAGGTTCATTCCTAGATAATGCACTCAACAAAGGGCACTAAGCATAGAGTGTGAAAACTGAGTTTCCTTGAGAGCTGCTTGGAAGCCTGATGGTGTGTGAAGTTAGTGAGCCAAATGGAGTTGTTGTCCCACAAGGACCACTCGGCTGATCCTTCTTCAATATGCCCTTCACCAACATGCAGTGTTTCCTTGGTTGAATTAGCTCTCACACCAATATTTGCGTCTAGAGCCTTTGCATTGAGGGCTATCTGAAAACGGCTGTGGCGCTGAAGTTGCCTGAGAATGTGGAGTTGGTGGCATGTGAAACCCGCATGTGGAGCATTCGTTTGTGTGGCATGCTCACCAAGCTTCATTTCAGTCCTAGGCACTCAAAGGGCACTAAGCATAGAGTGTGAAAACTGAGTTTCCTTGAGAGCTGCTTGGAAGCCTGATGGGGTGTGAAGTTAGTGAGCCAAATGGAGTTGTTCTCCCACAAGAACCACTCGGCTGATCCTTCTTCAATATGCCCTTCACCAACATGCAGTGTTTCCTTGATTGAATTAGCTCTCACACCAATATTTGCGTCTAGAGCCTTCGGATTGAGGGCTATCTGAAAACGGCTGTGGCGCTGAAGTTGCCTGAGAATGTGGAGTTGGTGGCATGTGAAACCCGCATGTGGAGCATTCGTTTGTGTGATGCTCTACCAGGTTCATTCCTAGATAATGCACTCAAAGGGCACTAAGCATAGAGTGTGAAACCTGAGTTTCCTTGAGAGCTGCTTGGAAGCCTGATGGTGTGTGAAGTTAGTGAGCCAAATGGAGTTGTTCTCCCACAAGAACCACTCGGCTGATCCTTCTTCAATATGCCCTTCACCAACATGCAGTGTTTCCTTGATTGAATTAGCTCTCATACCAATATTTGCGTCTAGAGCCTTTGCATTGAGGGCTATCTGAAAAGGGCTGTGGTGCTGAAGTTGCCTGAGAATGTGGAGTTGGTGGCATGTGAAACCCGCATGTGGAGCATTCGTTTGTGTGGGATGCTCTACCAGGTTCATTCCTAGATAATGCACTCAAAGGGCACTAAGCATAGAGTGTGAAAACTGAGTTTCCTTGAGAGCTGCTTGGAAGCCTGATGGTGTGTGAAGTTAGTGAGCCAAATGGAGTTGTTCTCCCACAAGAACCACTCGGCTGATCCTTCTTCAATATGCCCTTCACCAACATGCAGTGTTTCCTTATTGAATTAGCTCTCACACCAATATTTGTGTCTAGAGCCTTTGCATTGAGGGCTATCTGAAAACAGCTGTGGCGCTGTAGTTGCGTGAGAATGTGGAGTTGGTGGCATGTGAAACCCGCATGTGGAGCATTCGTTTGTGTGGGATGCTCTACCAGGTTCATTCCTAGATAATGCACTCAAAGGGCACTAAGCATAGAGTGTGAAAACTGAGTTTCCTTGAGAGCTGCTTGGAAGCCTGATGGTGTGTGAAGTTAGTGAGCCAAATGGAGTTGTTCTCCCACAAGAACCACTCGGCTGATCCTTCTTCAATATGTCCTTCACCAACATGCAGTGTTTCCTTGATTGAATTAGCTCTCACACCAATATTTGTGTCTAGAGCCTTTGCATTGAGGGCTATCTGAAAACGGCTGTGGCGCTGAAGTTGCCTGAGAATGTGGAGTTGGTGGCATGTGAAACCCGCATGTGGAGCATTCGTTTGTGTGGGATGCTCTACCAGGTTCATTCCTAGATAATGCACTCAAAGGGCACTAAGCATAGAGTGTGAAAACTGAGTTTCCTTGAGAGCTGCTTGGAAGCCTGATGGTGTGTGAAGTTAGTGAGCCAAATGGAGTTGTTCTCCCACAAGAACCACTCGGCTGATCCTGCTTCAATATGCCCTTCACCAACATGCAGTGTTTCCTTGATTGAATTAGCTCTCACACCAGTATTTGCGTCTAGAGCCTTTGCATTGAGGGCTATCTGAAAACGGCTGTGGCGCTGAAGCTGCCTGTCAATGTGGAGTTGGTGGCATGTGAAACCCGCATTTGGGCATTCGTTTGTGTGGGATGCTCTACCAGGTTCATTCCTAGATAATGCACTCAAAGGGCACTAAGCATAGAGTGTGAAAACTGAGTTTCCTTGAGAGCTGCTTGGAAGCCTGATGGTGTGTGAAGTTATTGAGCCAAACGGAGTTGTTCTCCCACAAGAACCACTCGGCTGATCCTTCTTCAATATGCCCTTCACCAACATGCAGTGTTTCCTTGATTGAATTAGCTCTCACACCAATATTTGCGTCTAGAGCCTTTGCATTGAGGGCTATCTGAAAACGGCTGTGGTGCTGAAGTTGCCTGTCAATGTGGAGTTGGTGGCATGTGAAACTCGCATGTGGAGCATTCGTTTGTGTGGGATGCTCACCAAGCTTCATTTCAGTCCTAGGTACTCAAAAGGCACTAAGCATAGAGTGTGAAAACTGAGTTTCCTTGAGAGCTGCTTGAAAGAATGATGGTGTGTGAAGTTAGTGAGCCAAATGGAGTTGTTCTCTCACAAGAACCACTCGGCTGATCCTTCTTCAATATGCCCTTCACCAACATGCAGTGTTTCCTTGATTGAATTAGCTCTCACACCAATATTTGCGTCTAGAGCCTTTGCATTGAGGGCTATCTGAAAACGGCTGTGGTGCTGAAGTTGCCTGAGAATGTGGAGTTGGTGGCATGTGAAACCCGCATGTGGAGCATTCGTTTGTGTGGGATGCTCACCAACCTTCATTTCAGTCCTAGGCACTCAAAGGGCACTAAGCATAGAGTGTGAAAACTGAGTTTCCTTGAGAGCTGCTTGGAAGCCTGATGGTGTGTGAAGTTAGTGAGCCAAATGGAGTTGTTCTCCCACAAGAACCACTCGGCTGATCCTTCTTCAATATGCCCTTCACCAACATGCAGTGTTTCCTTGATTGAATTAGCTCTCACACCAATATTTGCGTCTAGAGCCTTTGCATTGAGGGCTATCTGAAAACGGCTGTGGCGCTGAAGTTGCCTGTGAATGTGGAGTTGGTGGCATGTGAAACCCGCATGTGGAGCATTCGTTTGTGTGGGATGCTCTACCAGGTTCATTCCTAGATAATGCACTCAAAGGGCACTAAGCATAGAGTGTGAAAACTGAGTTTCCTTGAGAGCTGCTTGGAAGCCTGATGGTGTGTGAAGTTAGTGAGCCAAATGGAGTTGTTCTCCCACAAGAACCACTCGGCTGATCCTGCTTCAATATGCCCTTCACCAACATGCAGTGTTTCCTTGATTGAATTAGCTCTCACACCAGTATTTGCGTCTAGAGCCTTTGCATTGAGGGCTATCTGAAAACGGCTGTGGCGCTAAAGTTGCCTGTCAATGTGGAGTTGGTGGCATGTGAAACCCGCATGTGGAGCATTCGTTTGTGTGGGATGCTCTACCAGGTTCATTCCTAGATAATGCACTCAAAGGGCACTAAGCATAGAGTGTGAAAACTGAGTTTCCTTGAGAGCTGCTTGGAAGCCTGATGGTGTGTGAAGTTAGTGAGCCAAACGGAGTTGTTCTCCCACAAGAACCACTCGGCTGATCCTTCTTCAATATGCCCTTCACCAACATGCAGTGTTTCCTTGATTGAATTAGCTCTCACACCAATATTTGCGTCTAGAGCCTTTGCATTGAGGGCTATCTGAAAACGGCTGTGGTGCTGAAGTTGCCTGTCAATGTGGAGTTGGTGGCATGTGAAACTCGCATGTGGAGCATTCGTTTGTGTGGGATGCTCACCAAGCTTCATTTCAGTCCTAGGTACTCAAAAGGCACTAAGCATAGAGTGTGAAAACTGAGTTTCCTTGAGAGCTGCTTGGAAGCCTGATGGTGTGTGAAGTTAGTGAGCCAAATGGAGTTGTTCTCCCACAAGAACCACTTGGCTGATCTTTCTTCAATATGCCCTTCACCAACATGCAGTGTTTCCTTGATTGAATTAGCTCTCACACCAATATTTGTGTCTAGAGCCTTTGCATTGAGGGTTATCTGAAAACGGCTGTGGCGCTGAAGTTGCCTGTGAATGTGGAGTTGGTGGCATGTGAAACCCGCATGTGGAGCATTCGTTTGTGTGGGATGCTCGGCCAGGTTCATTCCTAGATAATGAACTCAACAAAGGGCACTAAGCATAGAGTGTGAAAACTGAGTTTCCTTGAGAGCTGCTTGGAAGCCTGATGGTGTGTGAAGTTAGTGAGCCAAATGGAGTTGTTGTCCCACAAGAACCACTCGGCTGATCCTTCTTCAATATGCCCTTCACCAACATGCAGTGTTTCCTTGGTTGAATTAGCTCTCACAACAATATTTGCGTCTAGAGCCTTTGCATTGAGGGCTATCTGAAAACGGCTGTGGCGCTGAAGTTGCCTGAGAATGTGGAGTTGGTGGCATGTGAAACCCGCATGTGGAGCATTCGTTTGTGTGGGATGCTCTACCAGGTTCATTCCTAGATAATGCACTCAAAGGGCACTAAGCATAGAGTGTGAAAACTGAGTTTCCTTGAGAGCTGTTTGGAAGCCTGATGGTGTGTGAAGTTAGTGAGCCAAATGGAGTTGTTCTCCCACAAGAACCACTCGGCTGATCCTTCTTCAATATGCCCTTCACCAACATGCAGTGTTTCCTTGATTGAATTAGCTCTCACACCAATATTTGCGTCTAGAGCCTTTGCATTGAGGGCTATCTGAAAACGGCTGTGGCGCTGAAGTTGCCTGTGAATGTGGAGTTGGTGGCATGTGAAACCCGCATGTGGAGCATTCGTTTGTGTGGGAAGCTCTACCAGGTTCATTCATAGATAATTCACTCAAAGGGCACTAAGTATAGAGTGTGAAATCTGAGTTTCCTTGAGAGCTGCTTGGAAGCCTGATGGTGTGTGAATTTAGTGAGCCAAATGGAGTTGTTGTCCCACAAGGACCACTCGGCTGATCCTTCTTCAATATGCCCTTCACCAACATGAAGTGTTTCCTTGGTTGAATTAGCTCTCACACCAATATTTGCGTCTAGAGCCTTTGCATTGAGGGCTAATTGAAAACGGCTGTGGCACTGAAGTTGCCTGCCAATGTGGAGTTGGTGGCATGTGAAACCCGCATGTGGAGCATTCGTTTGTGTGGCATGCTCACCAAGTTTCATTTCAGTCCTAGGCACTCAAAGGGCACTAAGCATAGAGTGTGAAAACTGAGTTTCCTTGAGAGCTGCTTGGAAGCCTGATGGTGTGTGAAGTTAGTGAGCCAAATGGAGTTGTTCTCCCACAAGAACCACTCGGCTGATCCTTCTTCAATATGCCCTTCACCAACATGCAGTGTTGCCTTGATTGAATTAGCTCTCACACCAATATTTGTGTCTAGAGCCTTTGCATTGAGGGCTATCTGAAAACGGCTGTGGTGCTGAAGTTGCCTGAGAATGTGGAGTTGGTGGCATGTGAAACCCGCATGTGGAGCATTCGTTTGTGTGGGATGCTCTGCCAGGTTCATTCCTAGATAATGCACTCAAAGGGCACTAAGCATAGAGTGTGAAAACTGAGTTTCCTTGAGAGCTGCTTAGAAGCCTGATGGTGTGTGAAGTTAGTGAGCCAAATGGAGTTGTTCTCCCACAAGAACCACTCGGCTGATCCTTCTTCAATATGCCCTTCACCAACATGCAGTGTTTCCTTGATTGAATTAGCTCTCACACCAATATTTGCGTCTAGAGCCTTTGCATTGAGGGCTATCTGAAAACGGCTGTGGCGCTGAAGTTGCCTGAGAATGTGGAGTTGGTGGCATGTGAAAACCGCATGTGGAGCATTCGTTTGTGTGGGATGCTCTACCAGGTTCATTCCTAGATAATGCACTCAAAGAGCACTAAGCATAGAGTGTGAAACCTGAGTTTCCTTGAGAGCTGCTTGGAAGCCTGATGGTGTGTGAAGTTAGTGAGCCAAATGGAGTTGTTCTCCCACAAGAACCACTCGGCTGATCCTTCTTCAATATGCCCTTCACCAACATGCAGTGTTTCCTTGATTGAATTAGCTCTCACACCAATATTTGCGTCTAGAGCCTTTGCATTGAGGGCTATCTGAAAACAGCTGTGGCGCTGAAGTTGCCTGTCAATGTGGAGTTGGTGGCATGTGAAACCCGCATGTGGAGCATTCGTTTGTGTGGGATGCTCTGCCAGGTTCATTCCTAGATAATGCACTCAACAAAGGGCACTAAGCATAGAGTGTGAAAACTGAGTTTCCTTGAGAGCTGCTTGGAAGCCTGATGGTTGTGAAGTTAGTGAGCCAAATGGAGTTGTTGTCCCACAAGGACCACTCGGCTGATCCTTCTTCAATATGCCCTTCACCAACATGCAGTGTTTCCTTGGTTAAATTAGCTCTCACACCAATATTTGCGTCTAGAGCCTTTGCATTGAGGGCTATCTGAAAACGGCTGTGGTGCTGAAGTTGCCTGTCAATGTGGAGTTGGTGGCATGTGAAACCCGCATGTGGAGCATTCGTTTGTGTGGCATGCTCACCAAGCTTCATTTCAGTCCTAGGCACTCAAAGGGCACTAAGCATAGAGTGTGAAACCTGAGTTTCCTTGAGAGCTGCTTGGAAGCCTGATGGTGTGTGAAGTTAGTGAGCCAAATGGAGTTGTTGTCCCACAAGAACCACTCGGCTGATCCTTCTTCAATATGCCCTTCACCAACATGCAGTGTTTCCTTGATTGAATTAGCTCTCACACCAATATTTGCGTCTAGAGCCTTTGCATTGAGGGCTATCTGAAAACGGCTGTGGCGCTGAAGTTGCCTGAGAATGTGGAGTTGGTGGCATGTGAAACCCGCATGTGGAGCATTCGTTTGTGTGGGATGCTCTACCAGGTTCATTCCTAGATAATGCACTCAAAGGGCACTAAGCATAGAGTGTGAAACCTGAGTTTCCTTGAGAGCTGCTTGGAAGCCTGATGGTGTGTGAAGTTAGTGAGCCAAATGGAGTTGTTCTCCCACAAGAACCACTCGGCTGATCCTTCTTCAATATGCCCTTCACCAACATGCAGTGTTTCCTTGATTGAATTAGCTCTCACATCAATATTTGCATCTAGAGCCTTTGCATTGAGGGCTATCTGAAAACAGCTGTGGCGCTGAAGTTGCCTGAGAATGTGGAGTTGGTGGCATGTGAAACCCGCATGTGGAGCATTCGTTTGTGTGGGATGCTCTACCAGGTTCATTCCTAGATAATGCACTCAAAGGGCACTAAGCATAGAGTGTGAAAACTGAGTTTCCTTGAGAGCTGCTTGGAAGCCTGATGGTGTGTGAAGTTAGTGAGCCAAATGGAGTTGTTCTCCCACAAGAACCACTCGGCTGATCCTGCTTCAATATGCCCTTCACCAACATGCAGTGTTTCCTTGATTGAATTAGCTCTCACACCAGTATTTGCATCTAGAGCCTTTGCATTGAGGGCTATCTGAAAACGGCTGTGGCGCTGAAGCTGCCTGTCAATGTGGAGTTGGTGGCATGTGAAACCCGCATTTGGGCATTCGTTTGTGTGGGATGCTCTACCAGGTTCATTCCTAGATAATGCACTCAAAGGGCACTAAGCATAGAGTGTGAAAACTGAGTTTCCTTGAGAGCTGCTTGGAAGCCTGATGGTGTGTGAAGTTATTGAGCCAAACGGAGTTGTTCTCCCACAAGAACCACTCGGCTGATCCTTCTTCAATATGCCCTTCACCAACATGCAGTGTTTCCTTGATTGAATTAGCTCTCACACCAATATTTGCGTCTAGAGCCTTTGCATTGAGGGCTATCTGAAAACGGCTGTGGTGCTGAAGTTGCCTGTCAATGTGGAGTTGGTGGCATGTGAAACTCGCATGTGGAGCATTCGTTTGTGTGGGATGCTCACCAAGCTTCATTTCAGTCCTAGGTACTCAAAAGGCACTAAGCATAGAGTGTGAAAACTGAGTTTCCTTGAGAGCTGCTTGAAAGAATGATGGTGTGTGAAGTTAGTGAGCCAAATGAAGTTGTTCTCTCACAAGAACCACTCGGCTGATCCTTCTTCAATATGCCCTTCACCAACATGCAGTGTTTCCTTGATTGAATTAGCTCTCACACCAATATTTGCGTCTAGAGCCTTTGCATTGAGGGCTATCTGAAAACGGCTGTGGTGCTGAAGTTGCCTGAGAATGTGGAGTTGGTGGCATGTGAAACCCGCATGTGGAGCATTCGTTTGTGTGGGATGCTCACCAACCTTCATTTCAGTCCTAGGCACTCAAAGGGCACTAAGCATAGAGTGTGAAAACTGAGTTTCCTTGAGAGCTGCTTGGAAGCCTGATGGTGTGTGAAGTTAGTGAGCCAAATGGAGTTGTTCTCCCACAAGAACCACTCGGCTGATCCTTCTTCAATATGCCCTTCACCAACATGCAGTGTTTCCTTGATTGAATTAGCTCTCACACCAATATTTGCGTCTAGAGCCTTTGCATTGAGGGCTATCTGAAAACGGCTGTGGCGCTGAAGTTGCCTGTGAATGTGGAGTTGGTGGCATGTGAAACCCGCATGTGGAGCATTCGTTTGTGTGGGATGCTCTACCAGGTTCATTCCTAGATAATGCACTCAAAGGGCACTAAGCATAGAGTGTGAAAACTGAGTTTCCTTGAGAGCTGCTTGGAAGCCTGATGGTGTGTGAAGTTAGTGAGCCAAATGGAGTTGTTCTCCCACAAGAACCACTCGGCTGATCCTGCTTCAATATGCCCTTCACCAACATGCAGTGTTTCCTTGATTGAATTAGCTCTCACACCAGTATTTGCGTCTAGAGCCTTTGCATTGAGGGCTATCTGAAAACGGCTGTGGCGCTAAAGTTGCCTGTCAATGTGGAGTTGGTGGCATGTGAAACCCGCATGTGGAGCATTCGTTTGTGTGGGATGCTCTACCAGGTTCATTCCTAGATAATGCACTCAAAGGGCACTAAGCATAGAGTGTGAAAACTGAGTTTCCTTGAGAGCTGCTTGGAAGCCTGATGGTGTGTGAAGTTAGTGAGCCAAACGGAGTTGTTCTCCCACAAGAACCACTCGGCTGATCCTTCTTCAATATGCCCTTCACCAACATGCAGTGTTTCCTTGATTGAATTAGCTCTCACACCAATATTTGCGTCTAGAGCCTTTGCATTGAGGGCTATCTGAAAACGGCTGTGGTGCTGAAGTTGCCTGTGAATGTGGAGTTGGTGGCATGTGAAACTCGCATGTGGAGCATTCGTTTGTGTGGGATGCTCACCAAGCTTCATTTCAGTCCTAGGTACTCAAAAGGCACTAAGCATAGAGTGTGAAAACTGAGTTTCCTTGAGAGCTGCTTGAAAGAATGATGGTGTGTGAAGTTAGTGAGCCAAATGGAGTTGTTCTCTCACAAGAACCACTCGGCTGATCCTTCTTCAATATGCCCTTCACCAACATGCAGTGTTTCCTTGATTGAATTAGCTCTCACACCAATATTTGCGTCTAGAGCCTTTGCATTGAGGGCTATCTGAAAACGGCTGTGGTGCTGAAGTTGCCTGAGAATGTTGAGTTGGTGGCATGTGAAACCCGCATGTGGAGGATTCGTTTGTGTGGGATGCTCACCAAGCTTCATTTCAGTCCTAGGCACTCAAAGGGCAAAAACCTAGAGTGTGAAAACTGAGTTTCCTTGAGAGCTGCTTGGAAGCCTGATGGTGTGTGAAGTTAGTGAGCCAAATGGAGTTGTTCTCCGACAAGAACCACTCGGCTGATCCTTCTTCAATATGCCCTTCACCAACATGCAGTGTTTCCTTGATTGAATTAGCTCTCACACCAATATTTGCGTCTAGAGCCTTTGCATTGAGGGCTATCTGAAAACGGCTGTGGCGCTGAAGTTGCCTGTGAATGTGGAGTTGGTGGCATGTGAAACCCGCATGTGGAGCATTCGTTTGTGTGGGATGTTCTACCAGGTTCATTCCTAGATAATGCACTCAAAGGGCACTAAGCATAGAGTGTGAAAACTGAGTTTCCTTGAGAGCTGCTTGGAAGCCTGATGGTGTGTGAATTTAGTGAGCCAAATGGAGTTGTTCTCCCACAAGAACCACTTGGCTGATCTTTCTTCAATATGCCCTTCACCAACATGCAGTGTTTCCTTGATTGAATTAGCTCTCACACCAATATTTGTGTCTAGAGCCTTTGCATTGAGGGTTATCTGAAAACGGCTGTGGCGCTGAAGTTGCCTGTGAATGTGGAGTTGGTGGCATGTGAAACCCGCATGTGGAGCATTCGTTTGTGTGGGATGCTCGGCCAGGTTCATTCCTAGATAATGAACTCAACAAAGGGCACTAAGCATAGAGTGTGAAAACTGAGTTTCCTTGAGAGCTGCTTGGAAGCCTGATGGTGTGTGAAGTTAGTGAGCCAAATGGAGTTGTTGTCCCACAAGAACCACTCGGCTGATCCTTCTTCAATATGCCCTTCACCAACATGCAGTGTTTCCTTGGTTGAATTAGCTCTCACAACAATATTTGCGTCTAGAGCCTTTGCATTGAGGGCTATCTGAAAACGGCTGTGGCGCTGAAGTTGCCTGAGAATGTGGAGTTGGTGGCATGTGAAACCCGCATGTGGAGCATTCGTTTGTGTGGGATGCTCTACCAGGTTCATTCCTAGATAATGCACTCAAAGGGCACTAAGCATAGAGTGTGAAAACTGAGTTTCCTTGAGAGCTGTTTGGAAGCCTGATGGTGTGTGAAGTTAGTGAGCCAAATGGAGTTGTTCTCCCACAAGAACCACTCGGCTGATCCTTCTTCAATATGCCCTTCACCAACATGCAGAGTTTCCTTGATTGAATTAGCTCTCACACCAATATTTGCGTCTAGAGCCTTTGCATTGAGGGCTATCTGAAAACGGCTGTGGCGCTGAAGTTGCCTGTGAATGTGGAGTTGGTGGCATGTGAAACCCGCATGTGGAGCATTCGTTTGTGTGGGAAGCTCTACCAGGTTCATTCCTAGATAATTCACTCAAAGGGCACTAAGTATAGAGTGTGAAATCTGAGTTTCCTTGAGAGCTGCTTGGAAGCCTGATGGTGTGTGAATTTAGTGAGCCAAATGGAGTTGTTGTCCCACAAGGACCACTCGGCTGATCCTTCTTCAATATGCCCTTCACCAACATGAAGTGTTTCCTTGGTTGAATTAGCTCTCACACCAATATTTGCGTCTAGAGCCTTTGCATTGAGGGGCTAATTGAAAACGGCTGTGGCACTGAAGTTGCCTGCCAATGTGGAGTTGGTGGCATGTGAAACCCGCATGTGGAGCATTCGTTTGTGTGGCATGCTCACCAAGTTTCATTTCAGTCCTAGGCACTCAAAGGGCACTAAGCATAGAGTGTGAAAACTGAGTTTCCTTGAGAGCTGCTTGGAAGCCTGATGGTGTGTGAAGTTAGTGAGCCAAATGGAGTTGTTCTCCCACAAGAACCACTCGGCTGATCCTTCTTCAATATGCCCTTCACCAACATGCAGTGTTGCCTTGATTGAATTAGCTCTCACACCAATATTTGTGTCTAGAGCCTTTGCATTGAGGGCTATCTGAAAACGGCTGTGGTGCTGAAGTTGCCTGAGAATGTGGAGTTAGTGGCATGTGAAACCCGCATGTGGAGCATTCGTTTGTGTGGGATGCTCTGCCAGGTTCATTCCTAGATAATGCACTCAAAGGGCACTAAGCATAGAGTGTGAAAACTGAGTTTCCTTGAGAGCTGCTTAGAAGCCTGATGGTGTGTGAAGTTAGTGAGCCAAATGGAGTTGTTCTCCCACAAGAACCACTCGGCTGATCCTTCTTCAATATGCCCTTCACCAACATGCAGTGTTTCCTTGATTGAATTAGCTCTCACACCAATATTTGCGTCTAGAGCCTTTGCATTGAGGGCTATCTGAAAACGGCTGTGGCGCTGAAGTTGCCTGAGAATGTGGAGTTGGTGGCATGTGAAAACCGCATGTGGAGCATTCGTTTGTGTGGGATGCTCTACCAGGTTCATTCCTAGATAATGCACTCAAAGAGCACTAAGCATAGAGTGTGAAACCTGAGTTTCCTTGAGAGCTGCTTGGAAGCCTGATGGTGTGTGAAGTTAGTGAGCCAAATGGAGTTGTTCTCCCACAAGAACCACTCGGCTGATCCTTCTTCAATATGCCCTTCACCAACATGCAGTGTTTCCTTGATTGAATTAGCTCTCACACCAATATTTGCGTCTAGAGCCTTTGCATTGAGGGCTATCTGAAAACAGCTGTGGCGCTGAAGTTGCCTGTCAATGTGGAGTTGGTGGCATGTGAAACCCGCATGTGGAGCATTCGTTTGTGTGGGATGCTCTGCCAGGTTCATTCCTAGATAATGCACTCAACAAAGGGCACTAAGCATAGAGTGTGAAAACTGAGTTTCCTTGAGAGCTGCTTGGAAGCCTGATGGTTGTGAAGTTAGTGAGCCAAATGGAGTTGTTGTCCCACAAGGACCACTCGGCTGATCCTTCTTCAATATGCCCTTCACCAACATGCAGTGTTTCCTTGGTTAAATTAGCTCTCACACCAATATTTGCGTCTAGAGCCTTTGCATTGAGGGCTATCTGAAAACGGCTGTGGTGCTGAAGTTGCCTGTCAATGTGGAGTTGGTGGCATGTGAAACCCGCATGTGGAGCATTCGTTTGTGTGGCATGCTCACCAAGCTTCATTTCAGTCCTAGGCACTCAAAGGGCACTAAGCATAGAGTGTGAAACCTGAGTTTCCTTGAGAGCTGCTTGGAAGCCTGATGGTGTGTGAAGTTAGTGAGCCAAATGGAGTTGTTCTCCCACAAGAACCACTCGGCTGATCCTTCTTCAATATGCCCTTCACCAACATGCAGTGTTTCCTTGATTGAATTAGCTCTCACACCAATATTTGCGTCTAGAGCCTTTGCATTGAGGGCTATCTGAAAACGGCTGTGGCGCTGAAGTTGCCTGAGAATGTGGAGTTGGTGGCATGTGAAACCCGCATGTGGAGCATTCGTTTGTGTGGGATGCTCTACCAGGTTCATTCCTAGATAATGCACTCAAAGGGCACTAAGCATAGAGTGTGAAACCTGAGTTTCCTTGAGAGCTGCTTGGAAGCCTGATGGTGTGTGAAGTTAGTGAGCCAAATGGAGTTGTTCTCCCACAAGAACCACTCGGCTGATCCTTCTTCAATATGCCCTTCACCAACATGCAGTGTTTCCTTGATTGAATTAGCTCTCACATCAATATTTGCATCTAGAGCCTTTGCATTGAGGGCTATCTGAAAACAGCTGTGGCGCTGAAGTTGCCTGAGAATGTGGAGTTGGTGGCATGTGAAACCCGCATGTGGAGCATTCGTTTGTGTGGGATGCTCTACCAGGTTCATTCCTAGATAATGCACTCAAAGGGCACTAAGCATAGAGTGTGAAACCTGAGTTTCCTTGAGAGCTGCTTGGAAGCCTGATGGTGTGTGAAGTTAGTGAGCCAAATGGAGTTGTTCTCCCACAAGAACCACTCGGCTGATCCTGCTTCAATATGCCCTTCACCAACATGCAGTGTTTCCTTGATTGAATTAGCTCTCACACCAGTATTTGCATCTAGAGCCTTTGCATTGAGGGCTATCTGAAAACGGCTGTGGCGCTGAAGCTGCCTGTCAATGTGGAGTTGGTGGCATGTGAAACCCGCATTTGGGCATTCGTTTGTGTGGGATGCTCTACCAGGTTCATTCCTAGATAATGCACTCAAAGGGCACTAAGCATAGAGTGTGAAAACTGAGTTTCCTTGAGAGCTGCTTGGAAGCCTGATGGTGTGTGAAGTTATTGAGCCAAACGGAGTTGTTCTCCCACAAGAACCACTCGGCTGATCCTTCTTCAATATGCCCTTCACCAACATGCAGTGTTTCCTTGATTGAATTAGCTCTCACACCAATATTTGCGTCTAGAGCCTTTGCATTGAGGGCTATCTGAAAACGGCTGTGGTGCTGAAGTTGCCTGTCAATGTGGAGTTGGTGGCATGTGAAACTCGCATGTGGAGCATTCGTTTGTGTGGGATGCTCACCAACCTTCATTTCAGTCCTAGGCACTCAAAGGGCACTAAGCATAGAGTGTGAAAACTGAGTTTCCTTGAGAGCTGCTTGGAAGCCTGATGGTGTGTGAAGTTAGTGAGCCAAATGGAGTTGTTCTCCCACAAGAACCACTCGGCTGATCCTTCTTCAATATGCCCTTCACCAACATGCAGTGTTTCCTTGATTGAATTAGCTCTCACACCAATATTTGCGTCTAGAGCCTTTGCATTGAGGGCTATCTGAAAACGGCTGTGGCGCTGAAGTTGCCTGTGAATGTGGAGTTGGTGGCATGTGAAACCCGCATGTGGAGCATTCGTTTGTGTGGGATGCTCTACCAGGTTCATTCCTAGATAATGCACTCAAAGGGCACTAAGCATAGAGTGTGAAAACTGAGTTTCCTTGAGAGCTGCTTGGAAGCCTGATGGTGTGTGAAGTTAGTGAGCCAAATGGAGTTGTTCTCCCACAAGAACCACTCGGCTGATCCTGCTTCAATATGCCCTTCACCAACATGCAGTGTTTCCTTGATTGAATTAGCTCTCACACCAGTATTTGCGTCTAGAGCCTTTGCATTGAGGGCTATCTGAAAACGGCTGTGGCGCTAAAGTTGCCTGTCAATGTGGAGTTGGTGGCATGTGAAACCCGCATGTGGAGCATTCGTTTGTGTGGGATGCTCTACCAGGTTCATTCCTAGATAATGCACTCAAAGGGCACTAAGCATAGAGTGTGAAAACTGAGTTTCCTTGAGAGCTGCTTGGAAGCCTGATGGTGTGTGAAGTTAGTGAGCCAAACGGAGTTGTTCTCCCACAAGAACCACTCGGCTGATCCTTCTTCAATATGCCCTTCACCAACATGCAGTGTTTCCTTGATTGAATTAGCTCTCACACCAATATTTGCGTCTAGAGCCTTTGCATTGAGGGCTATCTGAAAACGGCTGTGGTGCTGAAGTTGCCTGTCAATGTGGAGTTGGTGGCATGTGAAACTCGCATGTGGAGCATTCGTTTGTGTGGGATGCTCACCAAGCTTCATTTCAGTCCTAGGTACTCAAAAGGCACTAAGCATAGAGTGTGAAAACTGAGTTTCCTTGAGAGCTGCTTGAAAGAATGATGGTGTGTGAAGTTAGTGAGCCAAATGGAGTTGTTCTCTCACAAGAACCACTCGGCTGATCCTTCTTCAATATGCCCTTCACCAACATGCAGTGTTTCCTTGATTGAATTAGCTCTCACACCAATATTTGCGTCTAGAGCCTTTGCATTGAGGGCTATCTGAAAACGGCTGTGGTGCTGAAGTTGCCTGAGAATGTTGAGTTGGTGGCATGTGAAACCCGCATGTGGAGGATTCGTTTGTGTGGGATGCTCACCAAGCTTCATTTCAGTCCTAGGCACTCAAAGGGCACTAAGCCTAGAGTGTGAAAACTGAGTTTCCTTGAGAGCTGCTTGGAAGCCTGATGGTGTGTGAAGTTAGTGAGCCAAATGGAGTTGTTCTCCGACAAGAACCACTCGGCTGATCCTTCTTCAATATGCCCTTCACCAACATGCAGTGTTTCCTTGATTGAATTAGCTCTCACACCAATATTTGCGTCTAGAGCCTTTGCATTGAGGGCTATCTGAAAACGGCTGTGGCGCTGAAGTTGCCTGTGAATGTGGAGTTGGTGGCATGTGAAACCCGCATGTGGAGCATTCGTTTGTGTGGGATGTTCTACCAGGTTCATTCCTAGATAATGCACTCAAAGGGCACTAAGCATAGAGTGTGAAAACTGAGTTTCCTTGAGAGCTGCTTGGAAGCCTGATGGTGTGTGAATTTAGTGAGCCAAATGGAGTTGTTCTCCCACAAGAACCACTTGGCTGATCTTTCTTCAATATGCCCTTCACCAACATGCAGTGTTTCCTTGATTGAATTAGCTCTCACACCAATATTTGTGTCTAGAGCCTTTGCATTGAGGGTTATCTGAAAACGGCTGTGGCGCTGAAGTTGCCTGTGAATGTGGAGTTGGTGGCATGTGAAACCCGCATGTGGAGCATTCGTTTGTGTGGGATGCTCGGCCAGGTTCATTCCTAGATAATGAACTCAACAAAGGGCACTAAGCATAGAGTGTGAAAACTGAGTTTCCTTGAGAGCTGCTTGGAAGCCTGATGGTGTGTGAAGTTAGTGAGCCAAATGGAGTTGTTGTCCCACAAGAACCACTCGGCTGATCCTTCTTCAATATGCCCTTCACCAACATGCAGTGTTTCCTTGGTTGAATTAGCTCTCACAACAATATTTGCGTCTAGAGCCTTTGCATTGAGGGCTATCTGAAAACGGCTGTGGCGCTGAAGTTGCCTGAGAATGTGGAGTTGGTGGCATGTGAAACCCGCATGTGGAGCATTCGTTTGTGTGGGATGCTCTACCAGGTTCATTCCTAGATAATGCACTCAAAGGGCACTAAGCATAGAGTGTGAAAACTGAGTTTCCTTGAGAGCTGTTTGGAAGCCTGATGGTGTGTGAAGTTAGTGAGCCAAATGGAGTTGTTCTCCCACAAGAACCACTCGGCTGATCCTTCTTCAATATGCCCTTCACCAACATGCAGAGTTTCCTTGATTGAATTAGCTCTCACACCAATATTTGCGTCTAGAGCCTTTGCATTGAGGGCTATCTGAAAACGGCTGTGGCGCTGAAGTTGCCTGTGAATGTGGAGTTGGTGGCATGTGAAACCCGCATGTGGAGCATTCGTTTGTGTGGGAAGCTCTACCAGGTTCATTCCTAGATAATTCACTCAAAGGGCACTAAGTATAGAGTGTGAAATCTGAGTTTCCTTGAGAGCTGCTTGGAAGCCTGATGGTGTGTGAATTTAGTGAGCCAAATGGAGTTGTTGTCCCACAAGGACCACTCGGCTGATCCTTCTTCAATATGCCCTTCACCAACATGAAGTGTTTCCTTGGTTGAATTAGCTCTCACACCAATATTTGCGTCTAGAGCCTTTGCATTGAGGGCTAATTGAAAACGGCTGTGGCACTGAAGTTGCCTGCCAATGTGGAGTTGGTGGCATGTGAAACCCGCATGTGGAGCATTCGTTTGTGTGGCATGCTCACCAAGTTTCATTTCAGTCCTAGGCACTCAAAGGGCACTAAGCATAGAGTGTGAAAACTGAGTTTCCTTGAGAGCTGCTTGGAAGCCTGATGGTGTGTGAAGTTAGTGAGCCAAATGGAGTTGTTCTCCCACAAGAACCACTCGGCTGATCCTTCTTCAATATGCCCTTCACCAACATGCAGTGTTGCCTTGATTGAATTAGCTCTCACACCAATATTTGTGTCTAGAGCCTTTGCATTGAGGGCTATCTGAAAACGGCTGTGGTGCTGAAGTTGCCTGAGAATGTGGAGTTGGTGGCATGTGAAACCCGCATGTGGAGCATTCGTTTGTGTGGGATGCTCTGCCAGGTTCATTCCTAGATAATGCACTCAAAGGGCACTAAGCATAGAGTGTGAAAACTGAGTTTCCTTGAGAGCTGCTTAGAAGCCTGATGGTGTGTGAAGTTAGTGAGCCAAATGGAGTTGTTCTCCCACAAGAACCACTCGGCTGATCCTTCTTCAATATGCCCTTCACCAACATGCAGTGTTTCCTTGATTGAATTAGCTCTCACACCAATATTTGCGTCTAGAGCCTTTGCATTGAGGGCTATCTGAAAACGGCTGTGGCGCTGAAGTTGCCTGAGAATGTGGAGTTGGTGGCATGTGAAAACCGCATGTGGAGCATTCGTTTGTGTGGGATGCTCTACCAGGTTCATTCCTAGATAATGCACTCAAAGAGCACTAAGCATAGAGTGTGAAACCTGAGTTTCCTTGAGAGCTGCTTGGAAGCCTGATGGTGTGTGAAGTTAGTGAGCCAAATGGAGTTGTTCTCCCACAAGAACCACTCGGCTGATCCTTCTTCAATATGCCCTTCACCAACATGCAGTGTTTCCTTGATTGAATTAGCTCTCACACCAATATTTGCGTCTAGAGCCTTTGCATTGAGGGCTATCTGAAAACGGCTGTGGCGCTGAAGTTGCCTGTAAATGTGGAGTTGGTGGCATGTGAAACCCGCATGTGGAGCATTCGTTTGTGTGGGATGCTCACCAACCTTCATTTCAGTCCTAGGTACTCAAAAGGCACTAAGCATAGAGTGTGAAAACTGAGTTTCCTTGAGAGCTGCTTGGAAGCCTGATGGTGTGTGAAGTTAGTGAGCCAAATGGAGTTGTTCTCCCACAAGAACCACTCGGCTGATCCTTCTTCAATATGCCCTTCACCAACATGCAGTGTTTCCTTGATTGAATTAGCTCTCACACCAATATTTGCGTCTAGAGCCTTTGCATTGAGGGCTATCTGAAAACAGCTGTGGCGCTGAAGTTGCCTGTCAATGTGGAGTTGGTGGCATGTGAAACCCGCATGTGGAGCATTCGTTTGTGTGGGATGCTCTGCCAGGTTCATTCCTAGATAATGCACTCAAAGGGCACTAAGCATAGAGTGTGAAAACTGAGTTTCCTTGAGAGCTGCTTGGAAGCCTGATGGTGTGTGAAGTTAGTGAGCCAAATGGAGTTGTTCTCCCACAAGAACCACTCGGCTGATCCTGCTTCAATATGCCCTTCACCAACATGCAGTGTTTCCTTGATTGAATTAGCTCTCACACCAGTATTTGCGTCTAGAGCCTTTGCATTGAGGGCTATCTGAAAACGGCTGTGGCGCTAAAGTTGCCTGTCAATGTGGAGTTGGTGGCATGTGAAACCCGCATGTGGAGCATTCGTTTGTGTGGGATGCTCTACCAGGTTCATTCCTAGATAATGCACTCAAAGGGCACTAAGCATAGAGTGTGAAAACTGAGTTTCCTTGAGAGCTGCTTGGAAGCCTGATGGTGTGTGAAGTTAGTGAGCCAAACGGAGTTGTTCTCCCACAAGAACCACTCGGCTGATCCTTCTTCAATATGCCCTTCACCAACATGCAGTGTTTCCTTGATTGAATTAGCTCTCACACCAATATTTGCGTCTAGAGCCTTTGCATTGAGGGCTATCTGAAAACGGCTGTGGTGCTGAAGTTGCCTGTCAATGTGGAGTTGGTGGCATGTGAAACTCGCATGTGGAGCATTCGTTTGTGTGGGATGCTCACCAAGCTTCATTTCAGTCCTAGGTACGCAAAAGGCACTAAGCATAGAGTGTGAAAACTGAGTTTCCTTGAGAGCTGCTTGAAAGAATGATGGTGTGTGAAGTTAGTGAGCCAAATGGAGTTGTTCTCTCACAAGAACCACTCGGCTGATCCTTCTTCAATATGCCCTTCACCAACATGCAGTGTTTCCTTGATTGAATTAGCTCTCACACCAATATTTGCGTCTAGAGCCTTTGCATTGAGGGCTATCTGAAAACGGCTGTGGTGCTGAAGTTGCCTGAGAATGTTGAGTTGGTGGCATGTGAAACCCGCATGTGGAGGATTCGTTTGTGTGGGA
>NW_026698438.1:0-72647 GCF_030435755.1 Ochotona princeps
CTCTGAAGTTGCCTGTGAATGTGGAGTTGGTGGCATGTGAAACCCGCATGTGGAGCATTCGTTTGTGTGGGATGCTCTACCAGGTTCATTCCTAGATAATGCACTCAAAGGGCACTAAGCATAGAGTGTGAAAACTGAGTTTCCTTGAGAGCTGCTTGGAAGCCTGATGGTGTGTGAAGTTAGTGAGCCAAATGGAGTTGTTCTCCCACAAGAACCCCTGAGCTGACCCTTCTTCAATATGCCCTTCACCAACATGCAGTGTTTCCTTGATTGAGTTAGCTCTCACACCAATATTTGCGTCTAGAGCCTTTGCATTGAGGGCTATCTGAAAACGGCTGTGGCGCTGAAGTTGCCTGTGAATGTGGAGTTGGTGGCATGTGAAACCCGCATGTGGAGCATTCGTTTGTGTGGCATGCTCAACAAGATTCATTTTAGTCCTAGGCACTCAAAGGGCACTAAGCATAGAGTGTGAAAACTGAGTTTCCTTGAGAGCTGCTTGGAAGCCTGATGGTGTGTGAAGTTAGTGAGCCAAATGGAGTTGTTCTCCCACAAGAACCCCTGTGCTCACCCTTTTTCAATATGCCCTTCACCAACATGCAGTGTTTCCTTGATTGAATTAGCTCTCACACCAATATTTGTGTCTAGAGAATTTGCATTGAGGGCTCTCTGAAAACGGCTGTGGCGCTGAAGTTGCCTGAAAATGTCGAGATGGTGGCATGCGAAACCCGCATGTGGAGCATTCGTTTGTGTGGGATGCTCTACCAGGTTCATTCCTAGATAATGCACTCAAAGGGCACTAAGCATAGAGTGTGAAAACTGAGTTTCCTTGAGAGCTGCTTGGAAGCCTGATGGTGTGTGTAGTTAGTGAGCTAAATGGAGTTGTTCTCCCACAAGAACCACTCGGCTGATCCTTCTGCAATATGCCCTTCACCAACATGCAGTGTTTCCTTGATTGAATTAGCTCTCACACCAATATTTGCGTCTAGAGCCTTTGGATTTAATCAGAAAACGGCTGTGGCGCTGAAGTTGCCTGTGAATGTGGAGTTGTTGGCATGTGAAACCCGCATGTGGAGCATTCGTTTGTGTGGGATGCTCTACCAGGTTAATTCCTAGATAATGCACTCAAACGGCACTAAGCATAGAGTGTGAAAACTGAGTTTCCTTGAGAGCTGCTTGGAAGCCTGATGGTGTGTGAAGTTAGTGAGCCAAATGGAGTTGTTCTCCCACAAGAATCACTCGGCTGATCCTTCTGCAATATGCCCTTCACCAACATGCAGTGTTTCCTTGATTGAATTAGCTCTCACACCAATATTTGCGTCTAGAGCCTTTGCATTGAGAACTACTGAAAACGGCTGTGGCGCTGAAGTTGCCTGTGAATGTGGAGTTGTTGGCATGTGAAACCCGCATGTGGAGCATTCGTTTGTGTGGGATGCTCTACCAGATTCATTCCTAGATAATGCACTCAAAGGGCACTAAGCATAGAGTGTGAAAACTGAGTTTCCTTGAGAGCTGCTTGGAAGCCTGATGGTGTGTGAAGTTAGTGAGCCAAATGGAGTTGTTCTCCCACAAGAACCACTCGGCTGATCCTTCTGCAATATGACCTTCACCAACATGCAGTGTTTCCTTGATTGAATTAGCTCTCACACCAATATTTGCGTCTAGAGCCTTTGGATTTAATCAGAAAACGGCTGTGGCGCTGAAGTTGCCTGTGAATGTGGAGTTGTTGGCATGTGAAACCCGCATGTGGAGCATTCGTTTGTGTGGGATGCTCTACCAGGTTAATTCCTAGATAATGCACTCAAACGGCACTAAGCATAGAGTGTGAAAACTGAGTTTCCTTGAGAGCTGCTTGGAAGCCTGATGGTGTGTGAAGTTAGTGAGCCAAATGGAGTTGTTCTCCCACAAGAACCACTCGGCTGATCCTTCTGCAATATGCCCTTCACCAACATGCAGTGTTTCCTTGATTGAATTAGCTCTCACACCAATATTTGCGTCTAGAGCCTTTGCATTGAGAACTACTGAAAACGGCTGTGGCGCTGAAGTTGCCTGTGAATGTGGAGTTGTTGGCATGTGAAACCCGCATGTGGAGCATTCGTTTGTGTGGGATGCTCTACCAGATTCATTCCTAGATAATGCACTCAAAGGGCACTAAGCATAGAGTGTGAAAACTGAGTTTCCTTGAGAGCTGCTTGGAAGCCTGATGGTGTGTGAAGTTAGTGAGCCAAATGCAGTTGTTCTCCCACAAGAACCACTCGGCTGATCCTTCTTCAATATGCACTTCACCAACATGCAGTGTTTCCTTGATTGAATTAGCTCTCACACCAATATTTGCGTCTAGAGCCTTTGCATTGAGGGCTATCTGAAAACGGCTGTGGCGTTGAAGTTGCCTGTGAATGTGGAGTTGGTGGAATGTGAAACCCGCATGTGGAGCATTCGTTTGTGTGGGATGCTCTACCAGGTTCATTCCTAGATAATACACTCAAAGGGCACTAAGCATGGAGTGTTAAAACTGAGTTTCCTTGAGAGCTGCTTGGAAGCCTGATGGTGTGTGAAGTTAGTGAGCCAAATGGAGTTGTTCTCCCACAAGAACCACTCGGCTGATCCTTCTGCAATATGCCCTTCACCAACATGCAGCATTTCCATGATTGAATTAGCTCTCATAGGAATATTTGCGTCTAGAGCCTTTGCATTGAGGGCTATCTGAAAACGGCTGTGGCGCTGAAGTTGCCTGAGAATGTGGAGTTGGTGGCATGTGAAACCCGCATGTGGAGCATTCGTTTGTGTGGCATGCTCACCAAGATTCATTTCAGTCCTAGGCACTCAAAGGGCACTAAGCATAGAGTATGAAAACTGAGTTTCCTTGAGAGCTGCTTGGAAGCCTGATGGTGTGTGAAGTTAGTGAGCCAAATGGAGTTGTTCTCCCACAAGAACCACTCGGCTGAGCCTTCTTCAATATGCCCTTCACCAACATGCAGTGTTTCCTTGATTGAATTAGCTCTCACACCAATATTTGCATCTAGAGCCTTTGCATTGAGGGCTATCTGAAAACGGCTGTGGCGCTGAAGTTGCCTGTGAATGTGGAGTTGGTGGCATGTGAAACCCGCATGTGGAGCATTCGTTTGTGTGCGATGCTCTACCAGATTCATTCCTAGATAATGCACTCAAAGGGCACTAAGCATAGAGTGTGAAAACTGAGTTTCCTTGAGAGCTGCTTGGAAGCCTGATGGTGTGTGAAGTTAGTGAGCCAAATGGAGTTGTTCTCCCACAAGAACCACTCGGCTGATTCTTCTTCAATATGCCCTTCACCAACATGCAGTGTTTCCTTGATTGAATTAGCTCTCACACCAATATTTGCGTCTAGAGCCTTTGTATTGAGGGCTATCTGAAAACGGCTGTGGCGCTGAAGTTGCCTGTGAATGTTTAGTTGGTGGCATGTAAAACCCGCATGTGGAGCATTCGTTTGTGTGGGATGCTCACCAAGCTTCATTTCAGTCCTAGGCACTCAAAGGTCACTAAGCATAGAGTGTGAAAACTGAGTTTCCTTGAGAGCTGCTTGGAAGCCTGATGGTGTGTGTAGTTAGTGAGCCAAATGGAGTTGTTCTCCCACAAGAACCACTCGGCTGATCCTTCTGCAATATGCCCTTCACCAACATGCAGTGTTTCCTTGATTGAATTAGCTCTCACACCAATATTTGCGTCTAGAGCCTTTGCATTGAGAGCTATCTGAAAACGGCTGTGGCTCTGAAGTTGTCTGAGAATGTGGAGTTGGTGGCTTGTGAAACCCGCATGTGGAGCATTCGTTTGTGTGGGATGCTCTACCAGGTTCATTTCTACATAATACACTCAAAGGGCACTAAGCATAGAGTGTGAAAATTGAGTTTCCTTGAGAGCTGCTTGGAAGCCTGATGGTGTGTGAAGTTAGTGAGCCAAATAGAGTTGTTCTCCCACAAGAACCACTGAGCAGACCCTTCTTCAATATGCCCTTCACCAACATGCAGTGTTTCCTTGATTGAATTAGCTCTCACACCAATATTTGCGTGTTTTGCATTGAGGGCTATCTGAAAACGGCTGTGGCGCTGAACTTGCCTGAGAATGTGGAGTTGGTGGCATGTGAAACCCGCATGTGGAGCATTCGTTTGTGTGGGATGCTCACCAAGCTTCATTTCAGTCCTAGGCACTCAAAGGGCACTAAGCATAGAGTGTGAAAACTGAGTTTCCTTGAGAGCTGCTTGGAAGCCTGGTGGTGTGTGAAGTTAGTGAGCCAAATGGAGTTGTTCTCCCACAAGAACCACTCGGCTGATCCTTCTTCAATATGCCCTTCACCAACATGCAGTGTTTCCTTGATTGAATTAGCTCTCACACCAATATTTGCGTCTAGAGCCTTTGCATTGAGGGCTATCTGAAAACGGCTGTGGCGCTGAAGTTGCCTGTGAATGTGGAGTTGGTGGCATGTGAAACCCGCATGTGGAGCATTCGTTTGTGTGGGATGCTCACCAAGCTTCATTTCAGTCGTAGGCACTCAAAGGGCACTAAGCATAGAGTGTGAAAACTGAGTTTCCTTGAGAGATGCTTGGAAGCCTGATGGTGTGTGAAGTGAGTGAGCCAAATGGAGTTGTTCTCCCACAAGAACCACACGGCTGATCCTTCTGCAATATGCCCTTCACCAACATGCAGTGTTTCCTTGATTGAATTAGCTCTCACACCAATATTTGCGTCTAGAGCATTTGCATTGAGGGCTATCTGAAAACAGCTGTGGCGCTGAAGTTGCCTGTGAATGTGGAGTTGGTGGCATATGAAAACCCGCATGTGGAGCATTCGTTTTTGTGGGATGCTCACCAAGCTTCATTTCAGTCCTAGGCACTCAAAGGGCACTAAGCATAGAGTGTGAAAACTGAGTTTCCTTGAGAGCTGCTTGGAAGCCTGATGGTGTGTGAAGTTAGTGAGCCAAATGGAGTTGTTCTCCCACAAGAACCACTCGGCTGATCCTTCCGCAATATGCCCTTCACCAACATGCAGTGTTTCCTTGATTGAATTAGCTCTCACACCAATATTTGCGTCTTTTGCATTGAGGGATATCTGAAAACGGCTGTGGCGCTGAACTTGCCTGAGAATGTGGAGTTGGTGGCATGTGAAACCCGCATGTGGAGCATTTGTTTGTGTGGGAATCTTTACCAGGTTCATTCCTAGATAATGCACTCAAAGGGCACTAAGCATAGAGTGTGAAAACTGAGTTTCCTTGAGAGCTGCTTGGAAGCCTGATGGTGTGTGAAGTTAGTGAGCCAAATGGAGTTGTACTCCCACAAGAACCACACGGCTGATTCCAGTTCAATATTCCGTTCGCCAAAATGCAGTGTTTCCTTGATTGAATTAGCTCTCACACCAATATTTGCGTTTAGAGCCTTTGCATTGAGAGCTATCTGAAAACGGCTGTGGCGCTGAAGTTGCCTGAGAATGTGGAGTTGTTAGCATGTTAAACCCGCATGTGGAGCATTCGTTTGTGTGGAATGCTCTACCAGGTTCATTCCTAGATACTAGGCACTCAAAGGGCACTAAGCATAGAGTGTGAAAACTGAGTTTCCTTGAGAGCTGCTTGGAAGCCTGATGGTGTGTGAAGTTAGTGAGCCAAATGGAGTTGTTCTCCCACAAGAACCACTCGGCTGATCCTTCTGCAATATGCCCTTCACCAACATGCAGTGTTTCCTTGATTGAATTAGCTCTCACACCAATATTTGCGTCTAGAGCCTTTGGATTTAATCAGAAAACGGCTGTGGCGCTGAAGTTGCCTGTGAATGTGGAGTTGTTGGCATGTGAAACCCGCATGTGGAGCATTCGTTTGTGTGGGATGCTCTACCAGGTTAATTCCTAGATAATGCACTCAAACGGCACTAAGCATAGAGTGTGAAAACTGAGTTTCCTTGAGAGCTGCTTGGAAGCCTGATGGTGTGTGAAGTTAGTGAGCCAAATGGAGTTGTTCTCCCACAAGAACCACTCGGCTGATCCTTCTGCAATATGCCCTTCACCAACATGCAGTGTTTCCTTGATTGAATTAGCTCTCACACCAATATTTGCGTCTAGAGCCTTTGCATTGAGAACTACTGAAAACGGCTGTGGCGCTGAAGTTGCCTGTGAATGTGGAGTTGTTGGCATGTGAAACCCGCATGTGGAGCATTCGTTTTTGTGGGATGCTCTACCAGATTCATTCCTAGATAATGCACTCAAAGGGCACTAAGCATAGAGTGTGAAAACTGAGTTTCCTTGAGAGCTGCTTGGAAGCCTGATGGTGTGTGAAGTTAGTGAGCCAAATGGAGTTGTTCTCCCACAAGAACCACTCGGCTGATCCTTCTGCAATATGACCTTCACCAACATGCAGTGTTTCCTTGATTGAATTAGCTCTCACACCAATATTTGCGTCTAGAGCCTTTGCATTGAGAACTACTGAAAATGGCTGTGGCGCTGAAGTTGCCTGTGAATGTGGAGTTGTTGGCATGTGAAACCCGCATGTGGAGCATTCGTTTGTGTGGGATGCTCTACCAGGTTCATTTCTAGATAATGCACTCAAAGGGCACTAAGCATAGAGTGTGAAAACTGAGTTTCCTTGAGAGCTGCTTGGAAGCCTGAAGGTGTGTGAAGTTAGTGAGCCAAATGGAGCTGTTCTCCCACAAGAACCACTCGGCTGATCCTTCTTCAATATGCCCTTCACCAACATGCACTGTTTCCTTGATTGAATTAGCTCTCACACAAATATTTGTGTCTAGAGCCTTTGCATTGAGGACTATCTAAAAACGGCTGTGGCTCTGAAGTTGCCTGTGAATGTGGAGTTGGTGGCATGTGAAACCCGCATGTGGAGCATTCGTTTGTGTGGGATGCTCTGCCAGATTAATTCCTAGATAATGCACTCAAAGGGCACTAAGCATAGAGTGTGAAAACTGAGTTTCCTTGAGAGCTGCTTGGAAGCCTGATGGTGTGTGAAGTTAGTGAGCCAAATGGAGTTGTTCTCCCACAAGAACCCCTGAGCTGACCCTTCTTCAATATGCCCTTCACCAACATGCAGTGTTTCCTTGATTGAGTTAGCTCTCACACCAATATTTGCGTCTAGAGCCTTTGCATTGAGGGCTATCTGAAAACGGCTGTGGCGCTGAAGTTGCCTGTGAATGTGGAGTTGGTGGCATGTGAAACCCGCATGTGGAGCATTCGTTAGTGTGGCATGCTCACCAAGATTCATTTTAGTCCTAGGCACTCAAAGGGCACTAAGCATAGAGTGTGAAAACTGAGTTTCCTTGAGAGCTGCTTGGAAGCCTGATGGTGTGTGAAGTTAGTGAGCCAAATGGAGTTGTTCTCCCACAAGAACCACTCGGCTGATCCTTCTGCAATATGACCTTCACCAACATGCAGTGTTTCCTTGATTGAATTAGCTCTCACAACAATATTTGCGTCTAGAGCCTTTGCATTGAGAACTACTGAAAATGGCTGTGGCGCTGAAGTTGCCTGTGAATGTGGAGATGTTGGCATGTGAAACCCGCATGTGGAGCATTCGTTTGTGTGGGAGGCTCTACCAGGTTCATTTCTAGATAATGCACTCAAACGGCACTAAGCATAGAGTGTGAAAACTGAGTTTCCTTGAGAGCTGCTTGGAAGCCTGATGGTGTGTGAAGTTAGTGAGCCAAATGGAGCTGTTCTCCCACAAGAACCACTCGGCTGATCCTTCTTCAATATGCCCTTCACCAACATGCAGTGTTTCCTTGATTGAATTAGCTCTCACACAAATATTTGCGTCTAGAACCTTTGCATTGAGGGCTATCTGAAAACGGCTGTGGCGCTGAAGTTGCCTGTGAATGTGGAGTTGGTGGCATGTAAAACCCGCATGTGGAGCATTTGTTTGTGTGGCATGCTCACCAAGCTTCATTTCAGTCCTAGGCACTCAAAGGGCACTAAGCATAGAGTGTGAAAACTGAGTTTCCTTGAGAGCTGCTTGGAAGCCTGATGGTGTGTGAAGTTAGTGAGCCAAATGGAGTTGTTCTCCCACAAGAACCACTCGGCTGATCCTTCTTCAATATGCATTTCACCAACATGCAGTGTTTCCTTGATTGAATTAGCTCTCACACCAATATTTGCGTCTAGAGCCTTTGCATTGAGGGCTATCTGAAAACGGCTGTGGCGCTGAAGTTGCCTGTGAATGTGGAGTTGTTGGCATGTGAAACCCGCATGTGGAGCATTCGTTTTTGTGGGATGCTCTACCAGGTTCATTCCTAGATAATACACTCAAAGGGCACTAAGCATAGAGTGTGAAACTGAGTTTCCTTGAGAGCTGCTTGGAAGCCTGATGGTGTTTGAAGTTAGTGAGCCAAATGGAGTTGTTCTCCCACAAGAACCCCTGTGCTCACCCTTTTTCAATATGCCCTTCACCAACATGCAGTGTTTCCTTGATTGAATTAGCTCTCACACCAATATTTGCGTCTTTTGCATTGAGGGCTATCTGAAAACGGCTGTGGCGCTGAAGTTGCCTGTGAATGTGGAGTTGGTGGCATGTGAAACACGCATGTGGAGCATTCGTTTGTGTGGGATACTCTACCAGGTTCATTCCTAGAAAATGCACTCAAAGGGCGCTAAGCATAGAGTGTAAAAACTGAGTTTCCTTGAGAGCTGCTTGGAAGCCTGATGGTGTGTGAAGTTAGTGAGCCAAATGGAGTTGTTCTCCCACAAGAACCACTCAGCTGATCCTTCTTCAATATGCCCTTCACCAACATGCAGTGTTTCCTTGATTGAATTAGCTCTCACACCAATATTTGCGTCTAGAGCCTTTGCATAGAGGGCTATGTGAAAACGGTTGTGGCGCTGAACTTGCCTGAGAATGTGGAGTTGGTGGCATGTGAAACACGCACGTGGAGCATTCGTTTGTGTGGGATGCTGACCAAGCTTCATTTCAGTCCTAGGCACGCAAAGGGCACTAAGCATAGAGTGTGAAAACTGAGTTTCTTTGAGAGCTGCTTGGAAGCCTGATGGTGTGTGAAGTTAGTGAGCCAAATGGAGTTGTTCTCCCACAAGAACCACTCGGCTGATTCTTCTTCAATATGCCCTTCACCAACATGCAGTGTTTACTTGATTGAATTAGCTCTCACACCAATATTTTCAGCTAGAGCCTTTGCATTCAGGGCTATCTGAAAATGGCTGTGGCGTTGAAGTTGCCTGTGAATGTGGAGTTGTTGGCATGTGAAACCTGCATTGGAGCATTCGTTTGTGTGGGATGCTGTACCAGGTTCATTCCTAGATAATGCACTCAAAGGGCACTAAGCATAGAGTGTGAAAACTGAGTTTCCTTGAGAGCTGCTTGGAAGCCTGATGGTGTGTGAAGTTAGTGAGCCAAATGGAGTTGTTCTAGCACAAGAACCACTCGGCTGATACTTCTGCAATATGCCCTTCACCAACATGCAGTGTTTCCTTGATTGAATTAGCTCTCACACCAATATTTTCATCTAGAGCCTTTGCATTGAGGGCTATCTGAAAATGGCTGTGGCGCTGAAGTTGCCTGTGAATGTGGAGTTGGTGGCATGTGAAACCCGCATGTGGAGCATTCGTATGTGTGGGATGCTGACCAAGCTTCATTTCCGTCCTAGGCACTCAAAGGGCACTAAGCATAGAGTGTGAAAACTGAGTTTCCTTGAGAGCTGCTTGGAAGCCTGATGGTGTGTGAAGTTAGTGAGCCAAATGGAGTTGTTCTCCCACAAGAACCACTCGGCTGATCCTTCTTCAATATGCACTTCACCAACATGCAGTGTTTCCTTGATTGAATTAGCTCTCACACCAATATTTGCGTCTAGAGCCTTTGCATTGAGGGCTATCTGAAAACGGCTGTGGCGCTGAAGTTGCCTGTGAATGTGGAGTTGGTGGCATGTGAAACCCGCATGTGGAGCATTCGTTTGTGTGGAATGCCCTACCGGGTTCATTCCTAGATAATGCACTCAAAGGGCACAAAGCATAGAGTGTGAAAACTGAGTTTCCTTGAGAGCTGCTTGGAAGCCTGATGGTGTTTGAAGTTAGTGAGCCAAATGGAGTTGTTCTCCCACAAGAACCCCTGTGCTCACCCTTTTTCAATATGCCCTTCACCAACATGCAGTGTTTCCTTGATTGAATTAGCTCTCACACCAATATTTGCGTCTAGAGCCTTTGGATTGAATCAGAAAACTGCTGTGACGCTGAAGTTGCCTGTGAATGTGGAGTTGGTGGCATGTGAAACCCGCATGTGGAGCATTCGTTTGTGTGGGATGCTGAACAAGTTTCATTTCAGTCCTAGCCACGCAAAGGGCACTAAGCATAGAGTGTGAAAAGTGAGTTTCCTTGAGAGCTGCTTGGAAGCCTGATGGTGTGTGAAGTTAGTGAGCCAAATGGAGTTGTTCTCGCACAAGAACCACTCGGCTGATCCTTCTTCAATATGCCCTTCACCAACATGCAGTGCTTCCTTGATTGAATTAGCTCTCACACCAATATTTGCGTCTAGAGCCTTTGCATTGAGGGCTATCTGAAAACGGCTGTGGCGCTGAAGTTGCCTGTGAATGTGGAGTTGGTGGCATGTGAAACCCGCATGTGGAGCATTCGTTTGTGTGGGATGCTCTACCAGACTCATTCCTAGATAATGCACTCAAAGGGCACTAAGCATAGAGTGTGAAAACTGAGTTTCCTTGAGAGCTGCTTGGAAGCCTGATGGTGTGTGAAGTTAGTGAGCCAAATGGAGTTGTTCTCCCACAAGAACCCCTGAGCTGACCCTTCTTCAATATGCCCTTCACCAACATGCAGTGTTTCCTTGATTGAATTAGCTCTCACACAAATATTTGTGTCTAGAGACTTTGCATTGAGGGCTATCTGAAAATGGCTGTGGCTCTGAAGTTGCCTGTGAATGTGGAGTTGGTGGCATGTGAAACCCTTATGTGGAGTATTCGTTTGTGTGGGATGCTCTACCAGGTTCATTCCTAGATAATGCACTCAAAGGGCACTAAGCATAGAGTGTGAAAACTGAGTTTCCTTGAGAGCTGCTTGGAAGCCTGATGGTGTGTGAAGTTAGTGAGCCAAATGGAGTTGTTCTCCCACAAGAACCCCTGAGCTGACCCTTCTTCAATATGCCCTTCACCAACATGCAGTGTTTCCTTGATTGAATTAGCTCTCACACCCATATTTGCGTCTAGAGCCTTTGCATTGAGGGCTATCTAAAAACGGCTGTGGCTCTGAAGTTGCCTGTGAATGTGGAGTTGGTGGCATGTGAAACCCGCATGTGGAGCATTCGTTTGTGTGCGATGCTCTACCAGATTCATTCCTAGATAATGCACTCAAAGGGCACTAAGCATAGAGTGTGAAAACTGAGTTTCCTTGAGAGCTGCTTGGAAGCCTGATGGTGTGTGAAGTTAGTGAGCCAAATGGAGTTGTTCTCCCACAAGAACCACTCGGCTGATTCTTCTTCAATATGCCCTTCACCAACATGCAGTGTTTCCTTGATTGAATTAGCTCTCACACCAATATTTGCGTCTAGAGCCTTTGTATTGAGGGCTATCTGAAAACGGCTGTGGCGCTGAAGTTGCCTGTGAATGTTTAGTTGGTGGCATGTAAAACCCGCATGTGGAGCATTCGTTTGTGTGGGATGCTCACCAAGCTTCATTTCAGTCCTAGGCACTCAAAGGTCACTAAGCATAGAGTGTGAAAACTGAGTTTCCTTGAGAGCTGCTTGGAAGCCTGATGGTGTGTGTAGTTAGTGAGCCAAATGGAGTTGTTCTCCCACAAGAACCACTCGGCTGATCCTTCTGCAATATGCCCTTCACCAACATGCAGTGTTTCCTTGATTGAATTAGCTCTCACACCAATATTTGCGTCTAGAGCCTTTGCATTGAGAGCTATCTGAAAACGGCTGTGGCTCTGAAGTTGCCTGAGAATGTGGAGTTGGTGGCTTGTGAAACCCGCATGTGGAGCATTCGTTTGTGTGGGATGCTCTACCAGGTTCATTTCTACATAATACACTCAAAGGGCACTAAGCATAGAGTGTGAAAACTGAGTTTCCTTGAGAGCTGCTTGGAAGCCTGATGGTGTGTGAAGTTAGTGAGCCAAATAGAGTTGTTCTCCCACAAGAACCACTGAGCAGACCCTTCTTCAATATGCCCTTCACCAACATGCAGTGTTTCCTTGATTGAATTAGCTCTCACACCAATATTTGCGTGTTTTGCATTGAGGGCTATCTGAAAACGGCTGTGGCGCTGAACTTGCCTGAGAATGTGGAGTTGGTGGCATGTGAAACCCGCATGTGGAGCATTCGTTTGTGTGGGATGCTCACCAAGCTTCATTTCAGTCCTAGGCACTCAAAGGGCACTAAGCATAGAGTGTGAAAACTGAGTTTCCTTGAGAGCTGCTTGGAAGCCTGGTGGTGTGTGAAGTTAGTGAGCCAAATGGAGTTGTTCTCCCACAAGAACCACTCGGCTGATCCTTCTTCAATATGCCCTTCACCAACATGCAGTGTTTCCTTGATTGAATTAGCTCTCACACCAATATTTGCGTCTAGAGCCTTTGCATTGAGGGCTATCTGAAAACGGCTGTGGCGCTGAAGTTGCCTGTGAATGTGGAGTTGGTGGCATGTGAAACCCGCATGTGGAGCATTCGTTTGTGTGGGATGCTCACCAAGCTTCATTTCAGTCGTAGGCACTCAAAGGGCACTAAGCATAGAGTGTGAAAACTGAGTTTCCTTGAGAGATGCTTGGAAGCCTGATGGTGTGTGAAGTGAGTGAGCCAAATGGAGTTGTTCTCCCACAAGAACCACACGGCTGATCCTTCTGCAATATGCCCTTCACCAACATGCAGTGTTTCCTTGATTGAATTAGCTCTCACACCAATATTTGCGTCTAGAGCATTTGCATTGAGGGCTATCTGAAAACAGCTGTGGCGCTGAAGTTGCCTGTGAATGTGGAGTTGGTGGCATATGAAAACCCGCATGTGGAGCATTCGTTTTTGTGGGATGCTCACCAAGCTTCATTTCAGTCCTAGGCACTCAAAGGGCACTAAGCATAGAGTGTGAAAACTGAGTTTCCTTGAGAGCTGCTTGGAAGCCTGATGGTGTGTGAAGTTAGTGAGCCAAATGGAGTTGTTCTCCCACAAGAACCACTCGGCTGATCCTTCCGCAATATGCCCTTCACCAACATGCAGTGTTTCCTTGATTGAATTAGCTCTCACACCAATATTTGCGTCTTTTGCATTGAGGGATATCTGAAAACGGCTGTGGCGCTGAACTTGCCTGAGAATGTGGAGTTGGTGGCATGTGAAACCCGCATGTGGAGCATTTGTTTGTGTGGGAATCTTTACCAGGTTCATTCCTAGATAATGCACTCAAAGGGCACTAAGCATAGAGTGTGAAAACTGAGTTTCCTTGAGAGCTGCTTGGAAGCCTGATGGTGTGTGAAGTTAGTGAGCCAAATGGAGTTGTACTCCCACAAGAACCACACGGCTGATTCCAGTTCAATATTCCGTTCGCCAAAATGCAGTGTTTCCTTGATTGAATTAGCTCTCACACCAATATTTGCGTTTAGAGCCTTTGCATTGAGAGCTATCTGAAAACGGCTGTGGCGCTGAAGTTGCCTGAGAATGTGGAGTTGTTAGCATGTTAAACCCGCATGTGGAGCATTCGTTTGTGTGGAATGCTCTACCAGGTTCATTCCTAGATACTAGGCACTCAAAGGGCACTAAGCATAGAGTGTGAAAACTGAGTTTCCTTGAGAGCTGCTTGGAAGCCTGATGGTGTGTGAAGTTAGTGAGCCAAATGGAGTTGTTCTCCCACAAGAACCACTCGGCTGATCTTTCTGCAATATGCCCTTCACCAACATGCAGTGTTTCCTTGATTGAATTAGCTCTCACACCAATATTTGCGTCTAGAGCCTTTGGAATTAATCAGAAAACGGCTGTGGCGCTGAAGTTGCCTGTGAATGTGGAGTTGTTGGCATGTGAAACCCGCATGTGGAGCATTCGTTTGTGTGGGATGCTCTACCAGGTTAATTCCTAGATAATGCACTCAAACGGCACTAAGCATAGAGTGTGAAAACTGAGTTTCCTTGAGAGCTGCTTGGAAGCCTGATGGTGTGTGAAGTTAGTGAGCCAAATGGAGTTGTTCTCCCACAAGAACCACTCGGCTGATCCTTCTGCAATATGCCCTTCACCAACATGCAGTGTTTCCTTGATTGAATTAGCTCTCACACCAATATTTGCGTCTAGAGCCTTTGCATTGAGAACTACTGAAAACGGCTGTGGCGCTGAAGTTGCCTGTGAATGTGGAGTTGTTGGCATGTGAAACCCGCATGTGGAGCATTCGTTTTTGTGGGATGCTCTACCAGATTCATTCCTAGATAATGCACTCAAAGGGCACTAAGCATAGAGTGTGAAAACTGAGTTTCCTTGAGAGCTGCTTGGAAGCCTGATGGTGTGTGAAGTTAGTGAGCCAAATGGAGTTGTTCTCCCACAAGAACCACTCGGCTGATCCTTCTGCAATATGACCTTCACCAACATGCAGTGTTTCCTTGATTGAATTAGCTCTCACACCAATATTTGCGTCTAGAGCCTTTGCATTGAGAACTACTGAAAATGGCTGTGGCGCTGAAGTTGCCTGTGAATGTGGAGTTGTTGGCATGTGAAACCCGCATGTGGAGCATTCGTTTGTGTGGGATGCTCTACCAGGTTCATTTCTAGATAATGCACTCAAAGGGCACTAAGCATAGAGTGTGAAAACTGAGTTTCCTTGAGAGCTGCTTGGAAGCCTGAAGGTGTGTGAAGTTAGTGAGCCAAATGGAGCTGTTCTCCCACAAGAACCACTCGGCTGATCCTTCTTCAATATGCCCTTCACCAACATGCAGTGTTTCCTTGATTGAATTAGCTCTCACACAAATATTTGTGTCTAGAGCCTTTGCATTGAGGACTATCTAAAAACGGCTGTGGCTCTGAAGTTGCCTGTGAATGTGGAGTTGGTGGCATGTGAAACCCGCATGTGGAGCATTCGTTTGTGTGGGATGCTCTGCCAGATTAATTCCTAGATAATGCACTCAAAGGGCACTAAGCATAGAGTGTGAAAACTGAGTTTCCTTGAGAGCTGCTTGGAAGCCTGATGGTGTGTGAAGTTAGTGAGCCAAATGGAGTTGTTCTCCCACAAGAACCCCTGAGCTGACCCTTCTTCAATATGCCCTTCACCAACATGCAGTGTTTCCTTGATTGAGTTAGCTCTCACACCAATATTTGCGTCTAGAGCCTTTGCATTGAGGGCTATCTGAAAACGGCTGTGGCGCTGAAGTTGCCTGTGAATGTGGAGTTGGTGGCATGTGAAACCCGCATGTGGAGCATTCGTTTGTGTGGCATGCTCACCAAGATTCATTTTAGTCCTAGGCACTCAAAGGGCACTAAGCATAGAGTGTGAAAACTGAGTTTCCTTGAGAGCTGCTTGGAAGCCTGATGGTGTGTGAAGTTAGTGAGCCAAATGGAGTTGTTCTCCCACAAGAACCACTCGGCTGATCCTTCTGCAATATGACCTTCACCAACATGCAGTGTTTCCTTGATTGAATTAGCTCTCACAACAATATTTGCGTCTAGAGCCTTTGCATTGAGAACTACTGAAAATGGCTGTGGCGCTGAAGTTGCCTGTGAATGTGGAGTTGTTGGCATGTGAAACCCGCATGTGGAGCATTCGTTTGTGTGGGATGCTCTACCAGGTTCATTTCTAGATAATGCACTCAAACGGCACTAAGCATAGAGTGTGAAAACTGAGTTTCCTTGAGAGCTGCTTGGAAGCCTGATGGTGTGTGAAGTTAGTGAGCCAAATGGAGCTGTTCTCCCACAAGAACCACTCGGCTGATCCTTCTTCAATATGCCCTTCACCAACATGCAGTGTTTCCTTGATTGAATTAGCTCTCACACAAATATTTGCGTCTAGAACCTTTGCATTGAGGGCTATCTGAAAACGGCTGTGGCGCTGAAGTTGCCTGTGAATGTGGAGTTGGTGGCATGTAAAACCCGCATGTGGAGCATTTGTTTGTGTGGCATGCTCACCAAGCTTCATTTCAGTCCTAGGCACTCAAAGGGCACTAAGCATAGAGTGTGAAAACTGAGTTTCCTTGAGAGCTGCTTGGAAGCCTGATGGTGTGTGAAGTTAGTGAGCCAAATGGAGTTGTTCTCCCACAAGAACCACTCGGCTGATCCTTCTTCAATATGCATTTCACCAACATGCAGTGTTTCCTTGATTGAATTAGCTCTCACACCAATATTTGCGTCTAGAGCCTTTGCATTGAGGGCTATCTGAAAACGGCTGTGGCGCTGAAGTTGCCTGTGAATGTGGAGTTGTTGGCATGTGAAACCCGCATGTGGAGCATTCGTTTGTGTGGGATGCTCTACCAGGTTCATTCCTAGATAATACACTCAAAGGGCACTAAGCATAGAGTGTGAAAACTGAGTTTCCTTGAGAGCTGCTTGGAAGCCTGATGGTGTGTGAAGTTAGTGAGCCAAATGGAGTTGTTCTCCCACAAGAACCCCTGTGCTCACCCTTTTTCAATATGCCCTTCACCAACATGCAGTGTTTCCTTGATTGAATTAGCTCTCACACCAATATTTGCGTCTTTTGCATTGAGGGCTATCTGAAAACGGCTGTGGCGCTGAAGTTGCCTGTGAATGTGGAGTTGGTGGCATGTGAAACACGCATGTGGAGCATTCGTTTGTGTGGGATACTCTACCAGGTTCATTCCTAGAAAATGCACTCAAAGGGCGCTAAGCATAGAGTGTAAAAACTGAGTTTCCTTGAGAGCTGCTTGGAAGCCTGATGGTGTGTGAAGTTAGTGAGCCAAATGGAGTTGTTCTCCCACAAGAACCACTCAGCTGATCCTTCTTCAATATGCCCTTCACCAACATGCAGTGTTTCCTTGATTGAATTAGCTCTCACACCAATATTTGCGTCTAGAGCCTTTGCATAGAGGGCTATGTGAAAACGGCTGTGGCGCTGAACTTGCCTGAGAATGTGGAGTTGGTGGCATGTGAAACACGCACGTGGAGCATTCGTTTGTGTGGGATGCTGACCAAGCTTCATTTCAGTCCTAGGCACGCAAAGGGCACTAAGCATAGAGTGTGAAAACTGAGTTTCTTTGAGAGCTGCTTGGAAGCCTGATGGTGTGTGAAGTTAGTGAGCCAAATGGAGTTGTTCTCCCACAAGAACCACTCGGCTGATTCTTCTTCAATATGCCCTTCACCAACATGCAGTGTTTACTTGATTGAATTAGCTCTCACACCAATATTTTCAGCTAGAGCCTTTGCATTCAGGGCTATCTGAAAATGGCTGTGGCGTTGAAGTTGCCTGTGAATGTGGAGTTGTTGGCATGTGAAACCTGCATTGGAGCATTCGTTTGTGTGGGATGCTGTACCAGGTTCATTCCTAGATAATGCACTCAAAGGGCACTAAGCATAGAGTGTGAAAACTGAGTTTCCTTGAGAGCTGCTTGGAAGCCTGATGGTGTGTGAAGTTAGTGAGCCAAATGGAGTTGTTCTAGCACAAGAACCACTCGGCTGATACTTCTGCAATATGCCCTTCACCAACATGCAGTGTTTCCTTGATTGAATTAGCTCTCACACCAATATTTTCATCTAGAGCCTTTGCATTGAGGGCTATCTTAAAATGGCTGTGGCGCTGAAGTTGCCTGTGAATGTGGAGTTGGTGGCATGTGAAACCCGCATGTGGAGCATTCGTATGTGTGGGATGCTGACCAAGCTTCATTTCCGTCCTAGGCACTCAAAGGGCACTAAGCATAGAGTGTGAAAACTGAGTTTCCTTGAGAGCTGCTTCGAAGCCTGATGGTGTGTGAAGTTAGTGAGCCAAATGGAGTTGTTCTCCCACAAGAACCACTCGGCTGATCCTTCTTCAATATGCACTTCACCAACATGCAGTGTTTCCTTGATTGAATTAGCTCTCACACCAATATTTGCGTCTAGAGCCTTTGCATTGAGGGCTATCTGAAAACGGCTGTGGCGCTGAAGTTGCCTGTGAATGTGGAGTTGGTGGCATGTGAAACCCGCATGTGGAGCATTCGTTTGTGTGGGATGCTCTACCAGGTTCATTCCTAGATAATACACTCAAAGGGCACTAAGCATAGAGTGTGAAAACTGAGTTTTCTTGAGAGCTGCTTGGAAGCCTGATGGTGTTTGAAGTTAGTGAGCCAAATGGAGTTGTTCTCCCACAAGAACCCCTGTGCTCACCCTTTTTCAATATGCCCTTCACCAACATGCAGTGTTTCCTTGATTGAATTAGCTCTCACACCAATATTTGCGTCTTTTGCATTGAGGGCTATCTGAAAACGGCTGTGGCGCTGAACTTGCCTGAGAATGTGGAGTTGGTGGCATGTGAAACACGCATGTGGAGCATTCGTTTGTGTGGGATACTCTACCAGGTTCATTCCTAGAAAATGCACTCAAAGGGCGCTAAGCATAGAGTGTAAAAACTGAGTTTCCTTGAGAGCTGCTTGGAAGCCTGATGGTGTGTGAAGTTAGTGAGCCAAATGGAGTTGTTCTCCCACAAGAACCACTCAGCTGATCCTTCTTCAATATGCCCTTCACCGACATGCAGTGTTTCCTTGATTGAATTAGCTCTCACACCAATATTTGCGTCTAGAGCCTTTGCATTGAGGGCTATGTGAAAACGGCTGTGGCGCTGAACTTGCCTGAGAATGTGGAGTTGGTGGCATGTGAAACACGCACGTGGAGCATTCGTTTGTGTGGGATGCTGACCAAGCTTCATTTCAGTCCTAGGCACGCAAAGGGCACTAAGCATAGAGTGTGAAAACTGAGTTTCTTTGAGAGCTGCTTGGAAGCCTGATGGTGTGTGAAGTTAGTGAGCCAAATGGAGTTGTTCTCCCACAAGAACCACTCGGCTGATTCTTCTTCAATATGCCCTTCACCAACATGCAGTGTTTACTTGATTGAATTAGCTCTCACACCAATATTTTCAGCTAGAGCCTTTGCATTCAGGGCTATCTGAAAATGGCTGTGGCGCTGAAGTTGCCTGAGAATGTGGAGTTGTTGTCATGTGAAACCTGCATTGGAGCATTCGTTTGTGTGGGATGCTGTACCAGGTTCATTCCTAGATAATGCACTCAAAGGGCACTAAGCATAGAGTGTGAAAACTGAGTTTCCTTGAGAGCTGCTTGGAAGCCTGATGGTGTGTGAAGTTAGTGAGCCAAATGGAGTTGTTCTAGCACAAGAACCACTCGGCTGATACTTCTGCAATATGCCCTTCACCAACATGCAGTGTTTCCTTGATTGAATTAGCTCTCACACCAATATTTTCATCTAGAGCCTTTGCATTGAGGGCTATCTGAAAATGGCTGTGGCGCTGAAGTTGCCTGTGAATGTGGAGTTGGTGGCATGTGAAACCCGCATGTGGAGCATTCGTATGTGTGGGATGCTGACCAAGCTTCATTTCCGTCCTAGGCACTCAAAGTTCACTAAGCATAGAGTGTGAAAACTGAGTTTCCTTGAGAGCTGCTTGGAAGCCTGATGGTATGTGAAGTTAGTGAGCCAAATGGAGTTGTTCTCCCACAAGAACCACTCGGCTGATACTTCTGCAATATGCCCTTCACCAACATGCAGTGTTTCCTTGATTGAATTAGCTCTCACACCAATATTTGCGTCTAGAGCCTTTGCATTGAGGGCTATCTGAAAACGGCTGTGGCGCTGAAGTTGCCTGTGAATGTGGAGTTGGTGGCATGTGAAACCCGCATGTGGAGCATTCGTTTGTGTGGAATGCCCTACCGGGTTCATTCCTAGATAATGCACTCAAAGGGCACAAAGCATAGAGTGTGAAAACTGAGTTTCCTTGAGAGCTGCTTGGAAGCCTGATGGTGTGTGTAGTTAGTGAGCCAAATGGAGTTGTTCTCAAACAAGAACCACTCGGCTGATCCTTCTTCAGTATGCCCTTCACCAACATGCAGTGTTTCCTTGATTGAATTAGCTCTCACACCAATATTTGCGTCTAGAGCCTTTGGATTGAATCAGAAAACTGCTGTGACGCTGAAGTTGCCTGTGAATGTGGAGTTGGTGGCATGTGAAACCCGCATGTGGAGCATTCGTTTGTGTGGGATGCTGAACAAGTTTCATTTCAGTCCTAGCCACGCAAAGGGCACTAAGCATAGAGTGTGAAAAGTGAGTTTCCTTGAGAGCTGCTTGGAAGCCTGATGGTGTGTGAAGTTAGTGAGCCAAATGGAGTTGTTCTCGCACAAGAACCACTCGGCTGATCCTTCTTCAATATGCCCTTCACCAACATGCAGTGCTTCCTTGATTGAATTAGCTCTCACACCAATATTTGCGTCTAGAGCCTTTGCATTGAGGGCTATCTGAAAACGGCTGTGGCTCTGAAGTTGCCTGTGAATGTGGAGTTGGTGGCATGTGAAACCCTTATGTGGAGCATTCGTTTGTGTGGGATGCTCTACCAGGTTCATTCCTAGATAATGCACTCAAAGGGCACTAAGCATAGAGTGTGAAAACTGAGTTTCCTTGAGAGCTGCTTGGAAGCCTGATGGTGTGTGAAGTTAGTGAGCCAAATGGAGTTGTTCTCCCACAAGAACCCCTGAGCTGACCCTTCTTCAATATGCCCTTCACCAACATGCAGTGTTTCCTTGATTGAATTAGCTCTCACACCCATATTTGCGTCTAGAGCCTTTGCATTGAGGGCTATCTAAAAACGGCTGTGGCTCTGAAGTTGCCTGTGAATGTGGAGTTGGTGGCATGTGAAACCCGCATGTGGAGCATTCATTTGTGTGGGATGCTCTACCAGGTTCATTCCTAGATAATGCACTCAAAGGGCACTAAGCATAGAGTGTGAAAACTGAGTTTCCTTGAGAGCTGCTTGGAAGCCTGATGGTGTGTGAAGTTAGTGAGCCAAATGGAGTTGTTCTCCCACAAGAACCCCTGAGCTGACCCTTCTTCAATATGCCCTTCACCAACATGCAGTGTTTCCTTGATTGAGTTAGCTCTCACACCAATATTTGCGTCTAGAGCCTTTGCATTGAGGGCTATCTGAAAACGGCTGTGGCGCTGAAGTTGCCTGTGAATGTGGAGTTGGTGGCATGTGAAACCCGCATGTGGAGCATTCGTTTGTGTGGCATGCTCACCAAGATTCATTTTAGTCCTAGGCCCTCAAAGGGCACTAAGCATAGAGTGTGAAAACTGAGTTTCCTTGAGAGCTGCTTGGAAGCCTGATGGTGTGTGAAGTTAGTGAGCCAAATGGAGTTGTTCCCCCACAAGAACCACTCGGCTGATCCTTCTTCAATATGCCCTTCACCAACATGCAGTGTTTCCTTGATTGAATTAGCTCTCACACCAATATTTGCGTCTAGAGCCTTTGCATTGAGAACTACTGAAAACGGCTGTGGCGCTGAAGTTGCCTGTGAATGTGGAGTTGGTGGCATGTGAAACCCGCATGTGGAGCATTCGTTTGTGTGGGATGCTCTACCATGTTCATTCCTAGATAATGCACTCAAAGGGCACTAAGCATGGAGTGTGAAAACTGAGTTTCCTTGAGAGCTGCTTGGAAGCCTGATGGTGTGTGAAGTTAGTGAGCCAAATGGAGTTGTTCCCCCACAAGAACCACTCGGCTGATCCTTCTTCAATATGCCCTTCACCAACATGCAGTGTTTCCTTGATTGAATTAGCTCTCACACCAATATTTGCGTCTAGAGCCTTTGCATTGAGAACTACTGAAAACGGCTGTGGCGATGAAGTTGCCTGAGAATGTCGAGATGGTGGCATGCGAAACCCGCATGTGGAGCATTCGTTTGTGTGGGATGCTGTACCAGGTTCATTCCTAGATAATGCACTCAAAGGGCACTAAGCATAGAGTGTGAAATCTGAGTTTCCTTGAGAGCTGCTTGGAAGCCTGATGGTGTGTGTAGTTAGTGAGCCAAATGGAGTTGTTCTCCCACAAGAACCACTCGGCTGATCCTTCTGCAATATGCCCTTCAATAACATGCATTGTTTCCTTGATTGAATTAGCTCTCACACCAATATTTGCGTCTAGAGCCTTTGGATTTAATCAGAAAACGGCTGTGGCGCTGAAGTTGCCTGTGAATGTGGAGTTGTTGGCATGTGAAACCCGCATGTGGAGCATTCGTTTGTGTGGGATGCTCTAACAGATTCATTCCTAGATAATGCACTCAAAGGGCACTAAGCATAGAGTGTGAAAACTGAGTTTCCTTGAGAGCTGCTTGGAAGCCTGATGGTGTGTGAAGTTAGTGAGCCAAATGGAGTTGTTCTCCCACAAGAACCACTCGGCTGATCCTTCTGCAATATGCCCTTCACCAACATGCACTGTTTCCTTGATTGAATTAGCTCTCACACCAATATTTGCATCTAGAGCCTTTGCATTGAGAACTACTGAAAACGGCTATGGCGCTGAAGTTGCCTGTGAATGTGGAGTTGTTGGCATGTGAAACCCGCATGTGGAGCATTCGTTTGTGTGGGATGCTCTACCAGATTCATTCCTAGATAATGCACTCAAAGGGCACTAAGCATAGAGTGTGAAAACTGAGTTTCCTTGAGAGCTGCTTCGAAGCCTGATGGTGTGTGAAGTTAGTGAGCCAAATGGAGTTGTTCTCCCACAAGAACCACTCGGCTGATCCTTCTGCAATATGCCCTTCACCAACATGCAGTGTTTCCTTGATTGAATTAGCTCTCACACCAATATTTGCGTCTAGAGCCTTTGCATTGAGAACTACTGAAAACGGCTGTGGCGCTGAAGTTGCCTGTGAATGTGGAGTTGTTGGCATGTGAAACCCGCATGTGGAGCATTCGTTTGTGTGGGATGCTCTACCAGGTTCATTTCTAGATAATGCACTCAAAGGGCACTAAGCATAGAGTGTGAAAACTGAGTTTCCTTGAGAGCTGCTTGGAAGCCTGATGGTGTGTGAAGTTAGTGAGCCAAATGGAGCTGTTCTCCCACAAGAACCACTCGGCTGATCCTTCTTCAATATGCCCTTCACCAACATGCAGTGTTTCCTTGATTGAATTAGCTCTCACACAAATATTTGCGTCTAGAACCTTTGCATTGAGGGCTATCTGAAAACGGCTGTGGCGCTGAAGTTGCCTGTGAATGTGGAGTTGGTGGCATGTAAAACCCGCATGTGAAGCATTCGTTTGTGTGGGATGCTCACTAAGCTTCATTTCAGTCCTAGGCACGCAAAGGGCACTAAGCAAAGAGTGTGAAAACTGAGTTTCCTTGAGAGCTGCTTGGAAGCCTGATGGTGTGTGAAGTTAGTGAGCCAAATGGAGTTGTTCTCCCACAAGAACCACTCGGCTGATCCTTCTTCAATATGCACTTCACCAACATGCAGTGTTTCCTTGATTGAATTAGCTCTCACACCAATATTTGCGTCTAGAGCCTTTGCATTAAGGGCTCTCTGAAAACGGCTGTGGCGCTGAAGTTGCCTGTGAATGTGGAGTTGGTGGAATGTGAAACCCGCATGTGGAGCATTCGTTTGTGTGGGATGCTCTACCAGGTTCATTCCTAGATAATACACTCAAAGGGCACTAAGCATAGAGTGTGAAAACTGAGTTTCCTTGAGAGCTGCTTTGAAGCCTGATGGTGTGTGAAGTTAGTGAGCCAAATGGAGTTGTTCTCCCACAAGAACCACTCGGCTGATCCTTCTGCAATATGCCCTTCACCAACATGCAGCGTTTCCATGATTGAATTAGCTCTCATAGGAATATTTGCGTCTAAAGCCTTTGCATTGAGGGCTATCTGAAAACGGCTTTGGCGCTGAATTTGCTTGTGAATGTGGAGTTGGTGGCACGTGAAACCCGAATGTGGAGCATTCGTTTGTGTGGGATGCTCTACCAGATTCATTCCTAGATAATGCACTCAAAGGGCACTAAGCATAGAGTGTGAAAACTGAGTTTCCTTGAGAGCTGCTTGGAAGCCTGATGGTGTGTGAAGTTAGTGAGCCAAATGGAGTTGTTCTCCCACAAGAACCACTCGGCTGATTCCTGTTCAATATGCCCTTCACCAACATGCACTGCTTCCTTGATTGAATTAGCTCTCACACCAATATTTGCGTCTAGAGCCTTTGCATTGAGAGCTATCTGAAAACGGCTGTGGCGCTGAAGTTGCCTGAGAATGTGGAGTTGGTGGCATGTGAAACCCGCATGTGGAGCATTCATTTGTGTGGAATGCTCTACCAGGTTCATTCCTAGATAATACACTCAAAGGGCACTAAACATAGAGTGTGAAAACTGAGTTTCCTTGAGAGCTGCTTGGAAGCCTGATGGTGTATGAAGTTAGTGAGCCAAATGGAGTTGTTCTCCCACAAGAACCACTCGGCTGATCCTTCTTCAATATGCCCTTCACCAACATGCAGTGTTTCCTTGATTGAATTAGCTCTCACACCAATATTTGCGTCTAGAGCCTTTGCATTGAGGGCTATCTGAAAACGGCTGTGGCTCTGAAGTTGCCTGTGAATGTGGAGTTGGTGGCATGTGAAACCCGCATGTGGAGCATTCGTTTGTGTGTGATGCTCTACCAGGTTCATTCCTAGATAATGCACTCAAAGGGCACTAAGCATAGAGTGTGAAAACTGAGTTTCCTTGAGAGCTGCTTGGAAGCCTGATGGTGTTTGAAGTTAGTGAGCCAAATGGAGTTGTTCTCACACAAGAACCCCTGAGCTCACCCTTTTTCAATATGCCCTTCACCAACATGCAGTGTTTCCTTGATTGAATTAGCTCTCACACCAATATTTGCGTCTTTTGCATTGAGGGCTATCTGAAAACGGCTGTGGAGCTGAACTTGCCTGAGAATGTGGAGTTGGTGGCATGTGAAACACGCACGTGGAGCATTCGTATGTGTGGGATGCTCACCAAGCTTCATTTCAGTCCTAGGCACGCAAAGGGCACTAAGCATAGAGTGTGAAAACTGAGTTTCTTTGAGAGCTGCTTGGAAGCCTGATGGTGTGTGAAGTTAGTGAGCCAAATGGAGTTGTTCTCAAGCAAGAACCACTCGGCTGATTCCTGTTCAATATGCCCTTCACCAACATGCACTGTTTCCTTGATTGAATTAGCTCTCACACCAATATTTGCATTTAGAGCCTTTGCATTTAGAGCTATCTGAAAACGGCTGTGGCGCTGAACTTGCCTGAGAATGTGGAGTTGGTGGCATGTGAAACCCGCATGTGGAGCATTCGTTTGTGTGGAATGCTCTACCAGGTTCATTCCTAGATAATACACTCAAAGGGCACTAAGCATAGAGTGTGAAAACTGAGTTTCCTTGAGAGCTGCTTGGAAGCCTGATGGTGTGTGAAGTTAGTGAGCCAAATGGAGTTGTTCTCCCACAAGAACCACTCGGCTGATCCTTCTGCAATATGCCCTTCACCAACATGCAGCGTTTCCATGATTGAATTAGCTCTCATAGGAATATTTGCGTCTAGAGCCTTTGCATTGAGGGCTATCTGAAAACGGCTGTGGCGCTGAATTTGCTTGTGAATGTGGAGTTGGTGGCACGTGAAACCCGAATGTGGAGCATTCGTTTGTGTGGGATGCTCTACCAGATTCATTCCTAGATAATGCACTCAAAGGGCACTAAGCATAGAGTTTGAAAACTGAGTTTCCTTGAGAGCTGCTTGGAAGCCTGATGGTGTGTGAAGTTAGTGAGCCAAATGGAGTTGTTCTCCCACAAGAACCACTCGGCTGATACTTCTTCAATATGCCCTTCACCAACATGCAGTGTTTCCTTGATTGAATTAGCTCTCACACCAATATTTGCGTCTATAGCGTTTGCATTGAGGGCTATCTGAAAACGGCTGTGGCTCTGAAGTTGCCTGTGAATGTGGAGTTGGTGGCTTGTGAAACCCGCATGTGGAGCATTCGTTTGTGTGGGATGCTCTACCAGGTTCATTCCTAGATAATGCACTCAAAGGGCACTAAGCATAGAGTGTGAAAACTGAGTTTCCTTGAGAGCTGCTTGGAAGCCTGATGGTGTTTGAAGTTAGTGAGCCAAATGGAGTTGTTCTCCCACAAGAACCCCTGTGCTCACCCTTTTTCAATATGCCCTTCACCAACATGCAGTGTTTCCTTGATTGAATTAGCTCTCACACCAATATTTGCGTCTAGAGCCTTTGCATTGAGGGCTATGTGAAAACGGTTGTGGCGCTGAACTTGCCTGAGAATGTGGAGTTGGTGGCATGTGAAACACGCACGTGGAGCATTCGTTTGTGTGGGATGCTGACCAAGCTTCATTTCAGTCCTAGGCACGCAAAGGGCACTAAGCATAGAGTGTGAAAACTGAGTTTCTTTGAGAGCTGCTTGGAACCTGATGGTGTGTGAAGTTAGTGAGCCAAATGGAGTTGTTCTCCCACAAGAACCACTCGGCTGATTCTTCTTCAATATGCCCTTCACCAACATGCAGTGTTTACTTGATTGAATTAGCTCTCACACCAATATTTTCAGCTAGAGCCTTTGCATTCAGGGCTATCTGAAAATGGCTGTGGCGTTGACGTTGCCTGTGAATGTGGAGTTGTTGGCATGTGAAACCTGCATTGGAGCATTCGTTTGTGTGGGATGCTGTACCAGGTTCATTCCTAGATAATGCACTCAAAGGGCACTAAGCATAAAGTGTGAAAACTGAGTTTCCTTGAGAGCTGCTTGGAAGCCTGATGGTGTGTGAAGTTAGTGAGCCAAATGGAGTTGTTCTAGCACAATAACCACTCGGCTGATACTTCTGCAATATGCCCTTCACCAACATGCAGTGTTTCCTTGATTGAATTAGCTCTCACACCAATATTTTCATCTAGAGCCTTTGCATTGAGGGCTATCTGAAAACGGCTGTGGCGCTGAAGTTGCCTGTGAATGTGGAGTTGGTGGCATGTGAAACCCGCATGTGGAGCATTCGTATGTGTGGGATGCTGACCAAGCTTCATTTCCGTCCTAGACACTCAAAGGGCACTAAGCATAGAGTGTGAAAACTGAGTTTCCTTGAGAGCTGCTTGGAAGCCTGATGGTGTGTGAAGTTAGTGAGCCAAATGGAGTTGTTCTCCCACAAGAACCACTCGGCTGATACTTCTGCAATATGCCCTTCACCAACATGCAGTGTTTCCTTGATTGAATTAGCTCTCACACCAATATTTGCGTCTAGAGCCTTTGCATTGAGGGCTATCTGAAAACGGCTGTGGCGCTGAAGTTGCCTGTGAATGTGGAGTTGGTGGCATGTGAAACCCGCATGTGGAGCATTCGTTTGTGTGGAATGCTCTACCGGGTTCATTCCTAGATAATGCACTCAAAGGGCACAAAGCATAGAGTGTGAAAACTGAGTTTCCTTGAGAGCTGCTTGGAAGCCTGATGGTGTGTGTAGTTAGTGAGCCAAATGGAGTTGTTCTCCCACAAGAACCACTCGGCTGATCCTTCTTCAATATGCCCTTCACCAACATGCAGTGTTTCCTTGATTGAATTAGCTCTCACACCAATATTTGCGTCTAGAGCCTTTGGATTAAATCAGAAAACTGCTGTGACGCTGAAGTTGCCTGTGAATGTGGAGTTGGTGGCATGTGAAACCCGCATGTGGAGCATTCGTTTGTGTGGGATGCTGAACAAGTTTCATTTCAGTCCTAGGCACGCAAAGGGCACTAAGCATAGAGTGTGAAAACTGAGTTTCCTTGAGAGCTGCTTGGAAGCCTGATGGTGTGTGAAGTTAGTAAGCCAAATGGAGTTGTTCTCCCAGAAGAACCACTCGGCTGATACTTCTGCAATATGCCCTTCACCAACATGCAGTGTTTCCTTGATTGAATTAGCTCTCACACCAATATTTTCATCTAGAGCCTTTGCATTGAGGGCTATCTGAAAATGGCTGTGGCGCTGAAGTTGCCTGTGAATGTGGAGTTGGTGGCATGTGAAACCCGCATGTGGAGCATTCGTATGTGTGGGATGCTGACCAAGCTTCATTTCAGTCCTAGGCACTCAAAGTTCACTAAGCATAGAGTGTGAAAACTGAGTTTCCTTGAGAGCTGCTTGGAAGCCTGATGGTATGTGAAGTTAGTGAGCCAAATGGAGTTGTTCTCCCACAAGAACCACTCGGCTGATACTTCTGCAATATGCCCTTCACAAACATGCAGTGTTTCCTTGATTGAATTAGCTCTCACACCAATATTTGCGTCTAGAGCCTTTGGATTGAATCAGAAAACTGCTGTGACGCTGAAGTTGCCTGTGAATGTGGAGTTGTTGGCATGTGAAACCCGCATGTGGAGCATTCGTTTGTGTGGGATGCTACCAGATTCATTCCTAGATAATGCACTCAAATGGCACTAAGCATAGAGTGTGAAAACTGAGTTTCCTTGAGAGCTGCTTGGAAGCCTGATGGTGTGTGAAGTTAGTGAGCCAAATGGAGTTGTTCTCCCACAAGAACCACTCAGCTGATCCTTCTTCAATATGGCCTTCACCAACATGCAGTGTTTCCTTGATTGAATTAGCTCTCACACCAATATTTGCGTCTAGAGCCTTTGCATTGAGGGCTATCTGAAAACGGCTGTGGCGCTGAAGTTGCCTGTGAATGTGGAGTTGGTGGCATGTGAAACCCGCATGTGGAGCATTCGTTTGTGTGGGATGCTCTACCAGGTTCATTTCTAGATAATGCACTCAAAGGGCACTAAGCATAGAGTGTGAAAACTGAGTTTCCTTGAGAGCTGCTTGGAAGCCTGATGGTGTGTGAAGTTAGTGAGCCAAATGGAGCTGTTCTCCCACAAGAACCACTCGGCTGATCCTTCTTCAATATGCCCTTCACCAACATGCAGTGTTTCCTTGATTGAATTAGCTCTCACACCAATATTTGCGTCTAGAACGTTTGCATTGAGGGCTATCTGAAAACGGCTGTGGCGCTGAAGTTGCCTGAATGTTTCGTTGGTGGCATGTAAAACCCGCATGTGGAGCATTCGTTTGTGTGGGATGCTCACTAAGCTTCATTTCAGTCCTAGGCACTCAAAGGGCACTAAGCATAGAGTGTGAAAACTGAGTTTACTTGAGAGCCAAATGGAGTTGTTCTCCCACAAGAACCACTCGGCTGATCCTTCTTCAATATGCTTCACCAACATGCAGTGTTTCCTTGATTGAATTAGCCTCACACCAATATTTGTGTCTAGAGAATTTGCATTGAGGGCTCTCTGAAAACGGCTGTGGCGCTGAAGTTGCCTGAGAATGTCGAGATGGTGCATGCGCCCCCCCCCCCCCCCCCCCCCCCCCCCTGCTACCAGGTTCATTCCTAGATACCCCCCCCCCCCCCCCCCCCCCCCCCCCCCCCCCCCCCCCCAAACACAAAAACACGAGTTTCCTTGAGAGCTGCTTGGAAGCCTGATGGTGTGTGAAGTTAGTGAGCCAAATGGAGTTGTTCTCCCACAAGAACCACTCGGCTGATCTTCTGCAATATGCCCTTCACCAACATGCAGTGTTTCCTTGATTGAATTAGCTCTCACACCAATATTTGCGTCTAGAGCCTTTGGAATTAATCAGAAAATGGCTGTGGCGCTGAAGTTGCCTGTGAATGTGGAGTTGTTGGCATGTGAAACCCGCATGTGGAGCATTCGTTTGTGTGGGATGCTCTAACAGATTCATTCCTAGATAATGCACTCAAAGGGCACTAAGCATAGAGTGTGAAAACTGAGTTTCCTTGAGAGCTGCTTGGAAGCCTGATGGTGTGTGAAGTTAGTGAGCCAAATGGAGTTGTTCTCCCACAAGAACCACTCGGCTGATCCTTCTGCAATATGCCCTTCACCAACATGCAGTGTTTCCTTGATTGAATTAGCTCTCACACCAATATTTGCGTCTAGAGCCTTTGCATTGAGAACTACTGAAAACGGCTGTGGCGCTGAAGTTGCCTGTGAATGTGGAGTTGTTGGCATGTGAAACCCGCATGTGGAGCATTCGTTTGTGTGGGATGCTCTACCAGGTTCATTCCTAGATAATGCACTCAAAGGGCACTAAGCATAGAGTGTGAAAAGTGAGTTTCCTTGAGAGCTGCTTGGAAGCCTGATGGTGTGTGAAGTTAGTGAGCCAAATGGAGCTGTTCTCCCACAAGAACCACTCGGCTGATCCTTCTTCAATATGCCCTTCACCAACATGCAGTGTTTCTTTGATTGAATTAGCTCTCACACAAATATTTGCGTCTAGAACCTTTGCATTAAGGGCTATCTGAAAACGGCTGTGGCGCTGAATTTGCTTGTGAATGTGGAGTTGGTGGCATGTAAAACCCGCATGTGGAGCATTCGTTTGTGTGGGATGCTCACCAAGCTTCATTTCAGTCCTAGGCACGCAAAGGGCACTAAGCATAGAGTGTGAAAACTGAGTTTCCTTGAGAGCTGCTTGGAAGCCTGATGGTGTGTGAAGTTAGTGAGCCAAATGGAGTTGTTCTCCCACAAGAACCACTCGGCTGATCCTTCTGCAATATGCACTTCACCAACATGCAGTGTTTCCTTGATTGAATTAGCTCTCACACCAATATTTGCGTCTAGAGCCTTTGCATTGAGGGCTATCTGAAAACGGCTGTGGCGCTGAAGTTGCCTGTGAATGTGGAGTTGGTGGCATGTGAAACCCGCATGTGGAGCATTCGTTTGTGTGGGATGCTCTACCAGGTTCATTCCTAGATAATACACTCAAAGGGCACTAAGCATAGAGTGTGAAAACTGAGTTTCCTTGAGAGCTGCTTGGAAGCCTGATGGTGTGTGAAGTTAGTGAGCCAAATGGAGTTGTTCTCCCACAAGAACCACTCGGCTGATCCTTCTGCAATATGCCCTTCACCAACATGCAGCGTTTCCATGATTGAATTAGCTCTCATAGGAATATTTGCGTCTAGAGCCTTTGCATTGAGGGCTATCTGAAAACGGCTGTGGCGCTGAATTTGCCTGTGAATGTGGAGTTGGTGGCACGTGAAACCCGAATGTGGAGCATTCGTTTGTGTGGGATGCTCTACCAGATTCATTCCTAGATAATGCACTCAAAGGGCACTAAGCATAGAGTGTGAAAACTGAGTTTCCTTGAGAGCTGCTTGGAAGCCTGATGGTGTGTGAAGTTAGTGAGCCAAATGGAGTTGTTCTCCCACAATTAACCACTCGGCTGATTCCTGTTCAATATGCCCTTCACCAACATGCACTGCTTCCTTGATTGAATTAGCTCTCACACCAATATTTGCGTCTAGAGCCTTTGCATTGAGAGCTATCTGAAAACGGCTGTGGCGCTGAAGTTGCCTGAGAATGTGGAGTTGGTGGCATGTGAAACCCGCATGTGGAGCATTCATTTGTGTGGAATGCTCTACCAGGTTCATTCCTAGATAATACACTCAAAGGGCACTAAACATAGAGTGTGAAAACTGAGTTTCCTTGAGAGCTGCTTGGAAGCCTGATGGTGTGTGAAGTTAGTGAGCCAAATGGAGCTGTTCTCCCACAAGAACCACTCGGCTGATCCTTCTTCAATATGCCCTTCACCAACATGCAGTGTTTCCTTGATTGAATTAGCTCTCACACCAATATTTGCGTCTAGAGCCTTTGCATTGAGGGTTATCTGAAAACGGCTGTGGCTCTGAAGTTGCCTGTGAATGTGGAGTTGGTGGCATGTGAAACCCGCATGTGGAGCATTCGTTTGTGTGTGATGCTCTACCAGGTTCATTCCTAGATAATGCACTCAAAGGGCACTAAGCATAGAATGTGAAAAGTGAGTTTCCTTGAGAGCTGCTTGGAAGCCTGATGGTGTTTGAAGTTAGTGAGCCAAATGGAGTTGTTCTCACACAAGAACCCCTGAGCTCACCATTTTTCAATATGCCCTTCACCAACATGCAGTGTTTCCTTGATTGAATTAGCTCTCACACCAATATTTGCGTCTTTTGCATTGAGGGCTATCTGAAAACGGCTGTGGCGCTGAACTTGCCTGAGAATGTGGAGTTGGTGGCATGTGAAACACGCACGTGGAGCATTCGTTTGTGTGGGATGCTCACCAAGCTTCATTTCATTCCTAGGCACGCAAAGGGCACTAAGCATAGAGTGTGAAATCTGAGTTTCTTTGAGAGCTGCTTGGAAGCCTGATGGTGTGTGAAGTTAGTGAGCCAAATGGAGTTGTTCTCAAGCAAGAACCACTCGGCTGATGCTTCTTCAATATGCCCTTCACCAACATGCACTGTTTCCTTGATTGAATTAGCTCTCACACCAATATTTGCATTTAGAGCCTTTGCATTTAGAGCTATCTGAAAACGGCTGTGGCGCTGAACTTGCCTGAGAATGTGAAGTTGGTGGCATGTGAAACCCGCATGTGGAGCATTCGTTTGTGTGGAATGCTCTACCAGGTTCATTCCTAGATAATACACTCAAAGGGCACTAAGCATAGAGTGTGAAAACTGAGTTTCCTTGAGAGCTGCTTGGAAGCCTGATGGTGTGTGAAGTTAGTGAGCCAAATGGAGTTGTTCTCCCACAAGAACCACTCGCTGATCCTTCTTCAATATGGCCTTCACCAACATGCAGTGTTTCCTTGATTGAATTAGCTCTCACACCAATATTTGCGTCTAGAGCCTTTGCATTGAGGGCTATCTGAAAACGGCTGTGGCGCTGAAGTTGCCTGTGAATGTGGAGTTGGTGGCATGTGAAACCCGCATGTGGAGCATTCGTTTGTGTGGGATGCTGAACAAGTTTCATTTCAGTCCTAGGCACGCAAAGGGCACTAAGCATAGAGTGTGAAAACTGAGTTTCCTTGAGAGCTGCTTGCAAGCCTGATGGTGTGTGAAGTTAGTAAGCCAAATGGAGTTGTTCTCCCACAAGAACCACTCGGCTTATACTTCTGCAATATGCCCTTCACCAACATGCAGTGTTTCCTTGATTGAATTAGCTCTCACACCAATATTTCCGTCTAGAGCCTTTGCATTGAGGGCTATCTGAAAACGGCTGTGGCTCTGAAGTTGCCTGTGAATGTGGAGTTGGTGGCTTGTGAAACCCGCATGTGGAGCATTCGTTTGTGTGGAATGCTCTACCGGGTTCATTCCTAGATAATGCACTCAAAGGGCACTAAGCATAGAGTGTGAAACCTGAGTTTCCTTGAGAGCTGCTTGGAAGCCTGATGGTGTGTGAAGTTAGTGAGCCAAATGGAGTTGTTCTCCCACAAGAACCACTCGGCTGATACTTCTGCAATATGCCCTTCACCAACATGCAGTGTTTACTTGATTGAATTAGCTCTCACACCAATATTTGCGTCTAGAGCCTTTGCATTGAGGGCTATCTGAAAACGGCTGTGCCGCTGAAGTTGCCTGAGAATGTGGAGTTGGTGGCATGTGAAATCCGCATGTGGAGCATTCGTTTGTGTGGAATGCTCTACCAGGTTCATTCCTAGATAATGCACTCAAAGGGCACTAAGCATAGAGTGTGAAAAGTGAGTTTCCTTGAGAGCTGCTTGGAAGCCTGATGGTGTGTGAAGTTAGTGAGCCAAATGGAGTTGTTCTCCCACAAGAACCACTCGCTGATTCTTCTTCAATATGCCCTTCACCAACATGCAGTGTTTACGTGATTGAATTAGCTCTCACACCAATATTTTCAGCTAGAGCCTTTGCATTCAGGGCTATCTGAAAATGGCTGTGGCGTTGAAGTTGCCTGTGAATGTGGAGTTGTTGGCATGTGAAACCTGCATTGGAGCATTCGTTTGTGTGGGATGCTGTACCAGGTTCATTCCTAGATAATGCACTCAAAGGGCACTAAGCATAGAGTGTGAAAACTGAGTTTCCTTGAGAGCTGCTTGGAAGCCTGATGGTGTGTGAAGGTCCTGAGCCAAATGGAGTTGTTCTAGCACAAGAACCACTCGGCTGATCCTTCTGCAATATGCCCTTCACCAACATGCAGTGTTTCCTTGATTGAATTAGCTCTCACACCAATATTTGCATCTAGAGCCTTTGCATTCAGGGCTATCTGAAAACGGCTGTGGCGCTGAAGATGCCTGTGAATGTGGAGTTGGTGGCATGTGAAACCCGCATGTGGAGCATTCGTATGTGTGGCATGCTGAACAAGTTTCATTTCAGTCCTAGGCACGCAAAGGGCACTAAGCATAGAGTGTGAAAACTGAGTTTCCTTGAGAGCTGCTTGGAAGCCTGATGGTGTGTGAAGTTAGTGAGCCAAATGGAGTTGTTCTAGCACAAGAACCACTCGGCTGATCCTTCTTCAATATGCCCTTCACCAACATGCAGTGTTTCCTTGATTGAATTAGCTCTCACAGCAATATTTTCATCAAGAGCCTTTGCATTGAGGGCTATCTGAAAATGGCTGTGGCGCTGAAGTTGCCTGTGAATGTGGAGTTGGTGGCATGTGAAACCCGCATGTGGAGCATTCGTATGTGTGGGATGCTGACCAAGCTTCATTTCCGTCCTAGGCACTCAAAGTTCACTAAGCATATAGTGTGAAAACTGAGTTTCCTTGAGAGCTGCTTGGAAGGCTGATGGTATGTGAAGTTAGTGAGCCAAATGGAGTTGTTCTCCCACAAGAACCACTCGGCTGATCCTTCTTCAATATGCCCTTCACCAACATGCAGTGTTTCCTTGATTGAATTAGCTCTCACACCAATATTTGCGTCTAGAGCCTTTGGATTGAATCAGAAAACTGCTGTGACGCTGAAGTTGCCTGTGAATGTGGAGTTGGTGGCATGTGAAACACGCATGTGGAGCATTCATTTGTGTAGGATGCTACCAGATTCATTCCTAGATAATGCACTCAAAGGGCACTAAGCATAGAGTGTGAAAACTGAGTTTCCTTGAGAGCTGCTTGGAAGCCTGATGGTGTGTGAAGTTAGTGAGCCAAATGGAGTTGTTCTCCCACAAGAACCACTCAGCTGATCCTTCTTCAATATGCACTTCACCAACATGCAGTGTTTCCTTGATTGAATTAGCTCTCACACCAATATTTTCCTCTAGAGCCTTTGCATTGAGGGCTATCTGAAAACGGCTGTGGCGCTGAAGTTGCCTGTGAATGTGGAGTTGGTGGCATGTGAAACCCGCATGTGGAGCATTCGTATGTGTGGGATGCTGACCAAGCTTCATTTCCGTCCTAGGCACTCAAAGGGCACTAAGCATAGAGTGTGAAAACTGAGTTTCCTTGAGAGCTGCTTGGAAGCCTGATGGTATGTGAAGTTAGTGAGCCAAATGGAGTTGTTCTCCCACAAGAACCACTCGGCTGATCCTTCTTCAATATGCCCTTCACCAACATGCAGTGTTTCCTTGATTGAATTAGCTCTCACACCAATATTTGCGTCTAGAGCCTTTGCATTGAGGGCTATCTGAAAACGGCTGTGGCGCTGAAGTTGCCTGTGAATGTGGAGTTGGTGGCATGTGAAACCCGCATGTGGAGCATTCGTTTGTGTGGAATGCTCTACCGGGTTCATTCCTAGATAATGCACTCAAAGGGCACAAAGCATAGAGTGTGAAAACTGAGTTTCCTTGAGAGCTGCTTGGAAGCCTGATGGTGTGTGTAGTTAGTGAGCCAAATGGAGTTGTTCTAGCACAAGAAACACTCGGCTGATCCTTCTTCAATATGCCCTTCACCAACATGCAGTGTTTCCTTGATTGAATTAGCTCTCACACCAATATTTGCGTCTAGAGCCTTTGCATTGAGGGCTATCTGAAAACGGCTGTGGCGCTGAAGTTGCCTGTGAATGTGGAGTTGGTGGCATGTGAAACCCGCATGTGGAGCATTCGTTTGTGTGGGATGCTGAACAAGTTTCATTTCAGTCCTAGGCACGCAAAGGGCACTAAGCATAGAGTGTGAAAACTGAGTTTCCTTGAGAGCTGCTTGCAAGCCTGATGGTGTGTGAAGTTAGTAAGCCAAATGGAGTTGTTCTCCCACAAGAACCACTCGGCTTATACTTCTGCAATATGCCCTTCACCAACATGCAGTGTTTCCTTGATTGAATTAGCTCTCACACCAATATTTGCGTCTAGAGCCTTTGCATTGAGGGCTATCTGAAAACGGCTGTGGCTCTGAAGTTGCCTGTGAATGTGGAGTTGGTGGCATGTGAAACCCGCATGTGGAGCATTCGTTTGTGTGGAATGCTCTACCGGGTTCATTCCTAGATAATGCACTCAAAGGGCACTAAGCATAGAGTGTGAAACCTGAGTTTCCTTGAGAGCTGCTTGGAAGCCTGATGGTGTGTGAAGTTAGTGAGCCAAATGGAGTTGTTCTCCCACAAGAACCACTCGGCTGATACTTCTGCAATATGCCCTTCACCAACATGCAGTGTTTACTTGATTGAATTAGCTCTCACACCAATATTTGCGTCTAGAGCCTTTGCATTGAGGGCTATCTGAAAACGGCTGTGCCGCTGAAGTTGCCTGAGAATGTGGAGTTGGTGGCATGTGAAATCCGCATGTGGAGCATTCGTTTGTGTGGAATGCTCTACCAGGTTCATTCCTAGATAATGCACTCAAAGGGCACTAAGCATAGAGTGTGAAAAGTGAGTTTCCTTGAGAGCTGCTTGGAAGCCTGATGGTGTGTGAAGTTAGTGAGCCAAATGGAGTTGTTCTCCCACAAGAACCACTCGCTGATTCTTCTTCAATATGCCCTTCACCAACATGCAGTGTTTACTTGATTGAATTAGCTCTCACACCAATATTTTCAGCTAGAGCCTTTGCATTCAGGGCTATCTGAAAATGGCTGTGGCGCTGAAGTTGCCTGTGAATGTGGAGTTGTTGGCATGTGAAACCTGCATTGGAGCATTCGTTTGTGTGGGATGCTGTACCAGGTTCATTCCTAGATAATGCACTCAAAGGGCACTAAGCATAGAGTGTGAAAACTGAGTTTCCTTGAGAGCTGCTTGGAAGCCTGATGGTGTGTGAAGGTCCTGAGCCAAATGGAGTTGTTCTAGCACAAGAACCACTCGGCTGATCCTTCTGCAATATGCCCTTCACCAACATGCAGTGTTTCCTTGATTGAATTAGCTCTCACACCAATATTTGCATCTAGAGCCTTTGCATTCAGGGCTATCTGAAAACGGCTGTGGCGCTGAAGTTGCCTGTGAATGTGGAGTTGGTGGCATGTGAAACCCGCATGTGGAGCATTCGTATGTGTGGCATGCTGAACAAGTTTCATTTCAGTCCTAGGCACGCAAAGGGCACTAAGCATAGAGTGTGAAAACTGAGTTTCCTTGAGAGCTGCTTGGAAGCCTGATGGTGTGTGAAGTTAGTGAGCCAAATGGAGTTGTTCTAGCACAAGAACCACTCGGCTGATCCTTCTTCAATATGCCCTTCACCAACATGCAGTGTTTCCTTGATTGAATTAGCTCTCACAGCAATATTTTCATCAAGAGCCTTTGCATTGAGGGCTATCTGAAAATGGCTGTGGCGCTGAAGTTGCCTGTGAATGTGGAGTTGGTGGCATGTGAAACCCGCATGTGGAGCATTCGTATGTGTGGGATGCTGACCAAGCTTCATTTCCGTCCTAGGCACTCAAAGTTCACTAAGCATAGAGTGTGAAAACTGAGTTTCCTTGAGAGCTGCTTGGAAGGCTGATGGTATGTGAAGTTAGTGAGCCAAATGGAGTTGTTCTCCCACAAGAACCACTCGGCTGATCCTTCTTCAATATGCCCTTCACCAACATGCAGTGTTTCCTTGATTGAATTAGCTCTCACACCAATATTTGCGTCTAGAGCCTTTGGATTGAATCAGAAAACTGCTGTGACGCTGAAGTTGCCTGTGAATGTGGAGTTGGTGGCATGTGAAACACGCATGTGGAGCATTCATTTGTGTGGGATGCTACCAGATTCATTCCTAGATAATGCACTCAAAGGGCACTAAGCATAGAGTGTGAAAACTGAGTTTCCTTGAGAGCTGCTTGGAAGCCTGATGGTGTGTGAAGTTAGTGAGCCAAATGGAGTTGTTCTCCCACAAGAACCACTCAGCTGATCCTTCTTCAATATGCACTTCACCAACATGCAGTGTTTCCTTGATTGAATTAGCTCTCACACCAATATTTGCGTCTAGAGCCTTTGCATTGAGGGCTATCTGAAAACGGCTGTGGCGCTGAAGTTGCCTGTGAATGTGGAGTTGGTGGCATGTGAAACCCGCATGTGGAGCATTCGTTTGTGTGGGATGCTCTACCAGGTTCATTTCTAGATAATGCACTCAAAGGGCACTAAGCATAGAGTGTGAAAACTGAGTTTCCTTGAGAGCTGCTTGGAAGCCTGATGGTGTGTGAAGTTAGTGAGCCAAATGGAGCTGTTCTCCCACAAGAACCACTCGGCTGATCCTTCTTCAATATGCCCTTCACCAACATGCAGTGTTTCCTTGATTGAATTAGCTCTCACACCAATATTTGCGTCTAGAGCCTTTGGATTGAATCAGAAAACGGTTGTGGCGCTGAAGTTGCCTGTGAATGTGGAGTTGGTGGCATGTGAAACCCGCATGTGGAGTATTCGTTTGTGTGGGATGCTCTACCAGGTTCATTCCTAGATAATGCACTCAAAGGGCACTAAGCATAGAGTGTGAAAAGTGAGTTTCCTTGAGAGCTGCTTGGAAGCCTGATGGTGTGTGAAGTTTGTGAGTCAAATGGAGTTGTTCTCCCACAAGTACCCCTGAGCTGACCCTTCTTCAATATGCCCTTCACCAACATGCAGTGTTTCCTTGATTGAATTAGCTCTCACACCAATATTTGCGTGTAGAGCCTTTGCATTGAGGGCTATCTGAAAACGGCTGTGGCGCTGAAGTTGCCTGTGAATGTGGAGTTGGTGGCATGTGAAACCCGCATGTGGAGCATTCGTTTGTGTGGGATGCTCTACTAGATTCATTCCTAGATAATGCACTCAAAGGGCACTAAGCATAGAGTGTGAAAACTGAGTTTCCTTGAGAGCTGCTTGGAAGCCTGATGGTGTGAAGTTAGTGAGCCAAATGGAGTTGTTCTCCCACAAGAACCACTCGGCTGATCCTTCTTCAATATGCCCTTCACCAACATGCAGTGTTTCCTTGATTGAATTAGCTCTCACACCAATATTTGTGTCTAGAGCCTTTGCATTGAGGGCTATCTGAAAAACGGCTGTGGCGCTGAAGTTGCCTGTGAATGTGGAGTTGGTGGCATGTGAAACCCGCATGTGGAGCATTCGTTTGTGTGGGATGCTCTACCAGGTTCATTCCTAGATAATGCACTCAAAGGGCACTAAGCATAGAGTGTGAAAACTGAGTTTCCTTGAGAGCTGCTTGGAAGCCTGATGGTGTGTGAAGTTAGTGAGCCAAATGGAGTTGTTCTCCCACAAGAACCCCTGAGCTGACCCTTCTTCAATATGCCCTTCACCAACATGCAGCGTTTCCTTGATTGAATTAGCTCTCACACCAATATTTGCGTCTAGAGCCTTTGCATTGAGGGCTATCTGAAAACGGCTGTGGCGCTGAAGTTGCCTGCGAATGTGGAGTTGGTGGCATGTGAAACCCGTATGTGGAGCATTCGTTTGTGTGGGATGCTCACCAAGATTCATTTTAGTCCCAGGCACTCAAAGGGCACTAAGCATAGAGTGTGAAAACTGAGTTTCCTTGAGAGCTGCTTGGAAGCCTGATGGTGTGTGAAGTTACTGAGCCAAATGGAGTTGTTCTCCCACAAGAACCACTCGGCTGATCTTCTGCAATATGCCCTTCACCAACATGCAGCGTTTCCTTGATTGAATTAGCTCTCACACCAATATTTGCGTCTAGAACCTTTGCATTGAGGGCTATCTGAAAACGGCTGTGGCGCTGAAGTTGCCTGTGAATGTGGAGTTGGTGGCATGTAAAACCCGCATGTGGAGTATTCGTTTGTGTGGGATGCTCACTAAGCTTCATTTCAGTCCTAGGCACTCAAAGGGCACTAAGCATAGAGTGTGAAAACTGAGTTTCCTTGAGAGCTGCTTGGAAGCCTGATGGTGTGTGAAGTTAGTGAGCCAAATGGAGTTGTTCTCCCACAAGAACCACTCGGCTGATCCTTCTTCAATATGCCCTTCACCAACATGCAGTGTTTCCTTGATTGAATTAGCTCTCACACCAATATTTGCGTCTAGAGCCTTTGGATTGAATCAGAAAACGGTTGTGGCGCTGAACTTGCCTGAGAATGTGGAGTTGGTGGCATGTGAAACCCGCATGTGGAGTATTCGTTTGTGTGGGATGCTCTACCAGGTTCATTCCTAGATAATGCACTCAAAGGGCACTAAGCATAGAGTGTGAAAACTGAGTTTCCTTGAGAGCTGCTTGGAAGCCTGATGGTGTGTGAAGTTAGTGAGCCAAATGGAGTTGTTCTCCCACAAGAACCACTCGGCTGATCCTTCTTCAATATGCCCTTCACCAACATGCAGTGTTTCCTTGATTGAATTAGCTCTCACACCAATATTTGTGTCTAGAGCCTTTGCATTGAGGGCTATCTGAAAAACGGCTGTGGCTCTGAAGTTGCCTGTGAATGTGGAGTTGGTGGCATGTGAAACCCGCATGTGGAGCATTCGTTTGTGTGGGATGCTCTACCAGGTTCATTCCTAGATAATGCACTCAAAGGGCACTAAGCATAGAGTGTGAAAACTGAGTTTCCTTGAGAGCTGCTTGGAAGCCTGATGGTGTGTGAAGTTAATGAGCCAAATGGAGTTGTTCTCCCACAAGAACCCCTGAGCTGACCCTTCTTCAATATGCCCTTCACGTACATGCAGTGTTTCCTTGATTGAATTAGCTCTCACACCAATATTTGCGTCTAGAGCCTTTGCATTGAGGGCTATCTGAAAACGGCTGTGGCGCTGAAGTTGCCTGCGAATGTGGAGTTGGTGGCATGTGAAACCCGCATGTGGAGCATTCGTTTGTGTGGGATGCTCACCAAGATTCATTTTAGTCCCAGGCACTCAAAGGGCACTAAGCATAGAGTGTGAAAACTGAGTTTCCTTGAGAGCTGCTTGGAAGCCTGATGGTGTGTGAAGTTAGTGAGCCAAATGGAGTTGTTCTCCCACAAGAACCACTCAGCTGATACTTCTGCAATATGCCCTTCACCAACATGCAGTGTTTCCTTGATTGAATTAGCTCTCACACCAATATTTGCGTCTAGAGCCTTTGCATTGAGGGCTATCTGAAAACGGCTGTGGCGCTGAATTTGCTTGTGAATGTGGAGTTGGTGGCACGTGAAACCCGAATGTGGAGCATTCGTTTGTGTGGGATGCTCTACCATGTTCATTCCTGGATAATGCACTCAAAGGGCACTAAGCATAGAGTGTGAAAACTGAGTTTCCTTGAGAGCTGCTTGGAAGCCTGATGGTGTGTGAAGTTAGTGAGCCAAATGGAGTTGTTCTCCCACAAGAACCACTCGGCTGATCCTTCATCAATATGCCCTTCACCAACATGCAGTGTTTCCTTGATTGAATTAGCTCTCACACCAATATTTGCGTCTAGAACCTTTGCATTGAGGGCTATCTGAAAACGGCTGTGGCGCTGAAGTTGCCTGTGAATATTTAGTTGGTGGCATGTAAAACCCGCATGTGGAGCATTCGTTTGTGTGGGATGCTTACCAAGCTTCATTTCAGTCCTAGGCACTCAAAGGGCACTAAGCATAGAGTGTGAAAACTGAGTTTCCTTGAGAGCTGCTTGGAAGCCTGATGGTGTGTGAAGTTAGTGAGCCAAATGGAGTTGTTCTCCCACAAGAACCACTCGGCTGATCCTTCTTCAATATGAACTTCACCAACATGCAGTGTTTCCTTGATTGAATTAGCTCTCACACCAATATTTGCGTCTAGAGCCTTTGCATTGAGGGCTATCTGAAAACGGCTGTGGCGCTGAAGTTGCCTGTAAATGTGGAGTTGGTGGCATGTGAAACCCACATGTGGAGCATTCGTTTGTGTGGGATGCTCTACCAGGTTCATTCCTAGATAATGCACTAAAAGGGCACTAAGCATAGAGTGTGAAAACTGAGTTTCCTTGAGAGCTGCTTGGAAGCCTGATGGTGTGTGAAGTTAGTGAGACAAATGGAGTTGTTCTCCCACAAGAACCACTCGGCTGATCCTTCTGCAATATGCCCTTCACCAACATGCAGCGTTTCCATGATTGAATAAGCTCTCATAGGAATATTTGCGTCTAGAGCCTTTGCATTGAGGGCTATCTGAAAACGGCTGTGGCGCTGAATTTGCTTGTGAATGTGGAGTTGGTGGCACGTGAAACCCGCATGTGGAGCATTCGTTTGTGTGGGATGCTCTACTAGATTCATTCCTAGATAATGCACTCAAAGGGCACTAAGCATAGAGTGTGAAAACTGAGTTTCCTTGAGAGCTGCTTGGAAGCCTGATGGTGTGTGAAGTTAGTGAGTCAAATGGAGTTGTTCTCCCACAAGAACCATACGGCTGATTCCTGTTCAATATGCCCTTCACCAACATGCACTGCTTCCTTGATTGAATTAACTCTCACACCAATATTTGCGTCTAGAGCCTTTGCATTGAGAGCTATCGGAAAACGGCTGTGGCGCTGAAGTTGCCTGAGAATGTGGAGTTAGTGGCATGTGAAACCTGCATGTGGAGCATTCGTTTGTGTGGGATGCTCTACCAGGTTCATTCCTAGATAATGCACTCAAAGGGCACTAAGCATAGAGTGTGAAAAGTGAGTTTCCTTGAGAGCTGCTTGGAAGCCTGATGGTGTGTGAAGTTAGTGAGCCAAATGGAGTTGTTCTCCCACAAGAACCACTCGGCTGATCCTTCTTCAATATGCACTTCACCAACATGCAGTGTTTCCTTGATTGAATTAGCTCTCACACCAATATTTGCGTCTAGAGCCTTTGCATTGAGGGCTATCTGAAAACGGCTGTGGCGCTGAAGTTGCCTGTGAATGTGGAGTTGGTGGCATGTGAAACCCACATGTGGAGCATTCGTTTGTGTGGGATGCTCTACCAGGTTCATTCCTAGATAATGCACTCAAAGGGCACTAAGCATAGAGTGTGAAGACTGAGTTTCCTTGAGAGCTGCTTGGAAGCCTGATGGTGTGTGAAGTTAGTGAGCCAAATGGAGTTGTTCTCCCACAAGAACCACTCGGCTGATCCTTCTGCAATATGCCCTTCACCAACATGCAGCGTTTCCATGATTGAATTAGCTCTCATAGGAATATTTGCGTCTAGAGCCTTTGCATTGAGGGCTATCTGAAAACGGCTGTGGCGCTGAATTTGCTTGTGAATGTGGAGTTGGTGGCACGTGAAACCCGAATGTGGAGCATTCGTTTGTGTGGGATGCTCTACCATGTTCATTCCTAGATAATGCACTCAAAGGGCACTAAGCATAGAGTGTGAAAACTGAGTTTCCTTGAGAGCTGTTTGGAAGCCTGATGGTGTGTGAAGTTAGTGAGCCAAATGGAGTTGTTCTCCCACAAGAACCACTCGGCTGATACTTCTGCAATATGCCCTTCACCAACATGCAGTGTTTCCTTGATTGAATTAGCTCTCACACCAATATTTGCGTCTAGAACCTTTGCATTGAGGGCTATCTGAAAACGGCTGTGGCGCTGAAGTTGCCTGTGAATGTTTAGTTGGTGGCATGTAAAACCCGCATGTGGAGCATTCGTTTGTGTGGGATGCTTACCAAGCTTCATTTCAGTCCTAGGCACTCAAAGGGCACTAAGCATAGAGTGTGAAAACTGAGTTTCCTTGAGAGCTGCTTGGAAGCCTGATGGTGTGTGAAGTTAGTGAGCCAAATGGAGTTGTTCTCCCACAAGAACCACTCGGCTGATCCTTCTTCAATATGCCCTTCACCAACATGCAGCGTTTCCATGATTGAATTAGCTCTCATAGGAATATTTGCGTCTAGAGCCTTTGCATTGAGGGCTATCTGAAAATGGCTGTGGCGCTGAATTTGCTTGTGAATGTGGAGTTGGTGGCACGTGAAACCCGAATGTGGAGCATTCGTTTGTGTGGGATGCTCTACCAGGTTCATTCCTAGATAATGCACTCAAAGGGCACTAAGCATAGAGTGTGAAAACTGAGTTTCCTTGAGAGCTGCTTGGAAGCCTGATGGTGTGTGAAGTTAGTGAGTCAAATGGAGTTGTTCTCCCACAAGAACCATACGGCTGATTCCTGTTCAATATGCCCTTCACCAACATGCACTGCTTCCTTGATTGAATTAACTCTCACACCAATATTTGCGTCTAGAGCCTTTGCATTGAGAGCTATCGGAAAACGGCTGTGGCGCTGAAGTTGCCTGAGAATGTGGAGTTAGTGGCATGTGAAACCTGCATGTGGAGCATTCGTTTGTGTGGGATGCTCTACCAGGTTCATTCCTAGATAATGCACTCAAAGGGCACTAAGCATAGAGTGTGATAAGTGAGTTTCCTTGAGAGCTGCTTGGAAGCCTGATGGTGTGTGAAGTTAGTGAGCCAAATGGAGTTGTTCTCCCACAAGAACCACTCGGCTGATCCTTCTTCAATATGCCCTTCACCAACATGCAGCGTTTCCTTGATTGAATTAGCTCTCACACCAATATTTGCGTCTAGAGCCTTTGCATTGAGGGCTATCTGAAAACGGCTGTGGCGCTGAAGTTGCCTGTGAATGTCGAGTTGGTGGCATGTGAAACCCGCATGTGGAGCATTCGCTTGTGTGGCATGCTGACCAAGATTCATTTGAGTCCTAGGCACTCAAAGGGCACTAAGCATAGAGTGTGAAAACTGAGTTTCCTTGAGAGCTGCTTGGAAGCCTGATGGTGTGTGAAGTTAGTGAGACAAATGGAGTTGTTCTCCCACAAGAACCACTCGGCTGATCCTTCTTCAATATGCCCTTCACCAACATGCATTGTTTCCTTGATTGAATTAGCTCTCACACCAATATTTGCGTCTAGAGCCTTTGCATTGAGGGCTATCTGAAAACGGCTGTGGCTCTGAAGTTGCCTGTGAATGTGGAGTTGGTGGCTTGTGAAACCCGCATGTGGAGCATTCGTTTGTGTGGGATGCTCTACCAGGTTCATTCCTAGATATGCACTCAAAGGCACTAAGCATAGAGTGTGAAAACTGAGTTTCCTTGAGAGCTGCTTGGAAGCCTGATGGTGTGTGAAGTTAGTGAGCCAAATGGAGTTGTTCTCAAGCAAGAACCACTCGGCTGATCCTTCTTCAATATGCCCTTCACCAACATGCACTGTTTCCTTGATTGAATTAGCTCTCACACCAATATTTGCATTTAGAGCCTTTGTATTGAGAGCTATCTGAAAATGGCTGTGGCGCTGAAGTTGCCTGAGAATGTGGAGTTGGTGGCATGTGAAACTCGCATGTGGAGCATTCATTTGTGTGGAATGCTCTACCAGGTTCATTCCTAGATAATACACTCAAAGGGCACTAAGCATAGAGTGTGAAAACTGAGTTTCCTTGAGAGCTGCTTGGAAGCCTGATGGTGTGTGAAGTTAGTGAGCCAAATGGAGTTGTTCTCCCACAAGAACCACTCGGCTGATCCTTCGCAATATGCCCTTCACCAACATGCAGCGTTTCCATGATTGAATTAGCTCTCATAGGAATATTTGCGTCTAGAGCCTTTGCATTGAGGGCTATCTGAAAACGGCTGTGGCGCTGAATTTGCTTGTGAATGTGGAGTTGGTGGCACGTGAAACCCGCATGTGGAGCATTCGTTTGTGTGGGATGCTCTACTAGATTCATTCCTAGATAATGCACTCAAAGGGCACTAAGCATAGAGTGTGAAAACTGAGTTTCCTTGAGAGCTGCTTGGAAGCTGATGGTGTGTGAAGTTAGTGAGTCAAATGGAGTTGTTCTCCCACAAGAACCATACGGCTGATTCCTGTTCAATATGCCCTTCACCAACATGCACTGCTTCCTTGATTGAATTAACTCTCACACCAATATTTGCGTCTAGAGCCTTTGCATTGAGAGCTATCGGAAAACGGCTGTGGCGCTGAAGTTGCCTGAGAATGTGGAGTTAGTGGCATGTGAAACCTGCATGTGGAGCATTCGTTTGTGTGGATGCTCTACCAGGTTCATTCCTAGATAATGCACTCAAAGGGCACTAAGCATAGAGTGTGAAAAGTGAGTTTCCTTGAGAGCTGCTTGGAAGCCTGATGGTGTGTGAAGTTAGTGAGCCAAATGGAGTTGTTCTCCCACAAGAACCACTCGGCTGATCCTTCTTCAATATGCACTTCACCAACATGCAGTGTTTCCTTGATTGAATAGCTCTCACACCAATATTTGCGTCTAGAGCCTTTGCATTGAGGGCTATCTGAAAACGGCTGTGGCGCTGAAGTTGCCTGTGAATGTGGAGTTGGTGGCATGTGAAACCCACATGTGGAGCATTCGTTTGTGTGGGATGCTCTACCAGGTTCATTCCTAGATAATGCACTCAAAGGGCACTAAGCATAGAGTGTGAAGACTGAGTTTCCTTGAGAGCTGCTTGGAAGCCTGATGGTGTGTGAAGTTAGTGAGCCAAATGGAGTTGTTCTCCCACAAGAACCACTCGGCTGATCCTTCTGCAATATGCCCTTCACCAACATGCAGCGTTTCCATGATTGAATTAGCTCTCATAGGAATATTTGCGTCTAGAGCCTTTGCATTGAGGGCTATCTGAAACGGCTGTGGCGCTGAATTTGCCTTGTGAATGTGGAGTTGGTGGCACGTGAAACCCGAATGTGGAGCATTCGTTTGTGTGGGATGCTCTACCATGTTCATTCCTAGATAATGCACTCAAAGGGCACTAAGCATAGAGTGTGAAACTGAGTTTCCTTGAGAGCTGTTTGGAAGCTGATGGTGTGTGAAGTTAGTGAGCCAAATGGAGTTGTTCTCCCACAAGAACCACTCAGCTGATACTTCTGCAATATGCCCTTCACCAACATGCAGTGTTTCCCTTGATTGAATTAGCTCTCACACCAATATTTGCGTCTAGAACCTTTGCATTGAGGGCTATCTGAAAACGGCTGTGGCGCTGAAGTTGCCTGTGAATGTTTAGTTGGTGGCATGTAAAACCCGCATGTGGAGCATTCGTTTGTGTGGGATGCTTACCAAGCTTCATTTCAGTCCTAGGCACTCAAAGGGCACTAAGCATAGAGTGTGAAAACTGAGTTTCCTTGAGAGCTGCTTGGAAGCCTGATGGTGTGTGAAGTTAGTGAGCCAAATGGAGTTGTTCTCCCACAAGAACCACTCGGCTGATCCTTCTTCAATATGCACTTCACCAACATGCAGTGTTTCCTTGATTGAATTAGCTCTCACACCAATATTTGCGTCTAGAGCCTTTGCATTGAGGGCTATCTGAAAACGGCTGTGGCGCTGAAGTTGCCTGTGAATGTGGAGTTGGTGGCATGTGAAACCCACATGTGGAGCATTCGTTTGTGTGGGATGCTCTACCAGGTTCATTCCTAGATAATGCACTCAAAGGGCACTAAGCATAGAGTGTGAAAACTGAGTTTCCTTGAGAGCTGCTTGGAAGCCTGATGGTGTGTGAAGTTAGTGAGCCAAATGGAGTTGTTCTCCCACAAGAACCACTCGGCTGATCCTTCTTCAATATGCCCTTCACCAACATGCAGCGTTTCCATGATTGAATTAGCTCTCATAGGAATATTTGCGTCTAGAGCCTTTGCATTGAGGGCTATCTGAAAATGGCTGTGGCGCTGAATTTGCTTGTGAATGTGGAGTTGGTGGCACGTGAAACCCGAATGTGGAGCATTCGTTTGTGTGGGATGCTCTACCAGGTTCATTCCTAGATAATGCACTCAAAGGGCACTAAGCATAGAGTGTGAAAACTGAGTTTCCTTGAGAGCTGCTTGGAAGCCTGATGGTGTGTGAAGTTAGTGAGTCAAATGGAGTTGTTCTCCCACAAGAACCATACGGCTGATTCCTGTTCAATATGCCCTTCACCAACATGCACTGCTTCCTTGATTGAATTAACTCTCACACCAATATTTGCGTCTAGAGCCTTTGCATTGAGAGCTATCGGAAAACGGCTGTGGCGCTGAAGTTGCCTGTGAATGTCGAGTTGGTGGCATGTGAAACCCGCATGTGGAGCATTCGCTTGTGTGGCATGCTGACCAAGATTCATTTGAGTTCTAGGCACTCAAAGGGCACTAAGCATAGAGTGTGAAAACTGAGTTTCCTTGAGAGCTGCTTGGAAGCCTGATGGTGTGTGAAGTTAGTGAGACAAATGGAGTTGTTCTCCCACAAGAACCACTCGGCTGATCCTTCTTCAATATGCCCTTCACCAACATGCATTGTTTCCTTGATTGAATTAGCTCTCACACCAATATTTGCGTCTAGAGCCTTTGCATTGAGGGCTATCTGAAAACGGCTGTGGCTCTGAAGTTGCCTGTGAATGTGGAGTTGGTGGCTTGTGAAACCCGCATGTGGAGCATTCGTTTGTGTGGGATGCTCTACCAGGTTCATTCCTAGATAATGCACTCAAAGGGCACTAAGCATAGAGTGTGAAAACTGAGTTTCCTTGAGAGCTGCTTGGAAGCCTGATGGTGTGTGAAGTTAGTGAGCCAAATGGAGTTGTTCTCCCACAAGAACCACTCGGCTGATTCCTGTTCAATATGCCCTTCACCAACATGCAGTGTTTCCTTGATTGAATTAGCTCTCACACCAATATTTGCATTTAGAGCCTTTGTATTGAGAGCTATCTGAAAATGGCTGTGGCGCTGAAGTTGCCTGAGAATGTGGAGTTGGTGGCATGTGAAACTCGCATGTGGAGCATTCATTTGTGTGGAATGCTCTACCAGGTTCATTCCTAGATAATACACTCAAAGGGCACTAAGCATAGAGTGTGAAAACTGAGTTTCCTTGAGAGCTGCTTGGAAGCCTGATGGTGTGTGAAGTTAGTGAGCCAAATGGAGTTGTTCTCCCACAAGAACCACTCGGCTGATCCTTCTTCAATATGCCCTTCACCAACATGCACTGTTTCCTTGATTGAATTAGCTCTCACACCAATATTTGCGTCTAGAGCCTTTGCATTGAGGGCTATCTGAAAACGGCTGTGGCTCTGAAGTTGCCTGTGAATGTGGAGTTGGTGGCTTGTGAAACCCGCATGTGGAGCATTCGTTTGTGTGGGATGCTCTACCAGGTTCATTCCTAGATAATGCACTCAAAGGGCACTAAGCATAGAGTGTGAAAACTGAGTTTCCTTGAGAGCTGCTTGGAAGCCTGATGGTGTTTGAAGTTAGTGAGCCAAATGGAGTTGTTCTCCCACAAGAAATCCTGAGCTCACCATTTTTCAATATGCCCTTCACCAACATGCAGTGTTTCCTTGGTTGAATTAGCTCTCACACCAATATTTGCGTCTTTTGCATTGAGGGCTATCTGAAAACGGCTGTGGCGCTGAACTTGCTTGAGAATGTGGAGTTGGTGGCATGTGAAACACGCATGTGGAGCATTCGTTTGTGTGGGATACTCTACCAGGTTCATTCCTAGATAATGCACCCAAAGGGCACTAAGCATAGAGTGTGAAAACTGAGTTTCCTTGAGAGCTGCTTGGAAGCCTGATGGTGTGTGAAGGTCCTGAGCCAAATGGAGTTGTTCTAGCACAAGAACCACTCGGCTGGTCCTTCTTCAATATGCCCTTCACCAACATGCATTGTTTCCTTGATTGAATTAGCTCTCACACCAATATTTTCATCTAGAGCCTTTGCATTGAGGGCTATCTGAAAACGGCTGTGGCGCTGAACTTGCCTGTGAACGTGGAGTTGGTGGCATGTGAAACCCGCATGTGGAGCATTCGTATGTGTGGGATGCTGACCAAGCTTCATTTCAGTCCTAGGCACTCAAAGGGCACTAAGCATAGAGTGTGAAAACTGAGTTTCCTTGAGAGCTGCTTGGAAGCCTGATGGTGTGTGAAGTTAGTGAGCCAAATGGAGTTGTTCTCCCACAAGAACCACTCGGCTGATCCTTCTTCAATATGCACTTCACCAACATGCAGTGTTTCCTTGATTGAATTAGCTCTCACACCAATATTTGCGTCTAGAGCCTTTGCATTGAGGGCTATCTGAAAACGGCTGTGGCGCTGAAGTTGCCTGTGAATGTGGAGTTGGTGGCATGTGAAACCCACATGTGGAGCATTCGTTTGTGTGGGATGCTCTACCAGGTTCATTCCTAGATAATGCACTCAAAGGGCACTAAGCATAGAGTGTGAAAAGTGAGTTTCCTTGAGAGCTGCTTGGAAGCCTGATGGTGTGTGAAGTTAGTGAGCCAAATGGAGTTGTTCTCCCACAAGAACCACTCGGCTGATCCTTCTTCAATATGCCCTTCACCAACATGCAGCGTTTCCTTGATTGAATTAGCTCTCACACCAATATTTGCGTCTAGAGCCTTTGCATTGAGGGCTATCTGAAAACGGCTGTGGCGCTGAAGTTGCCTGTGAATGTCGAGTTGGTGGCATGTGAAACCCGCATGTGGAGCATTCGCTTGTGTGGCATGCTGACCAAGATTCATTTGAGTCCTAGGCACTCAAAGGGCACTAAGCATAGAGTGTGAAAGCTGAGTTTCCTTGAGAGCTGCTTGGAAGCCTGATGGTGTGTGAAGTTAGTGAGACAAATGGAGTTGTTCTCCCACAAGAACCACTCGGCTGATCCTTCTTCAATATGCCCTTCACCAACATGCATTGTTTCCTTGATTGAATTAGCTCTCACACCAATATTTGCGTCTAGAGCCTTTGCATTGAGGGCTATCTGAAAACGGCTGTGGCTCTGAAGTTGCCTGTGAATGTGGAGTTGGTGGCTTGTGAAACCCGCATGTGGAGCATTCGTTTGTGTGGGATGCTCTACCAGGTTCATTCCTAGATAATGCACTCAAAGGGCACTAAGCATAGAGTGTGAAAACTGAGTTTCCTTGAGAGCTGCTTGGAAGCCTGATGGTGTGTGAAGTTAGTGAGCCAAATGGAGTTGTTCTCCCACAAGAACCACTCGGCTGATCCTTCTGCAATATGCCCTTCACCAACATGCAGTGTTTCCTTGATTGAATTAGCTCTCACACCAATATTTGCATTTAGAGCCTTTGTATTGAGAGCTATCTGAAAATGGCTGTGGCGCTGAAGTTGCCTGAGAATGTGGAGTTGGTGGCATGTGAAACCCGCATGTGGAGCATTCGTTTGTGTGGCATGCTCACCAAGATTCATTTCAGTCCTAGGCACTCAAAGGGCACTAAGCATAGAGTGTGAAAACTGAGTTTCCTTGAGAGCTGCTTGGAAGCCTGATGGTGTTTGAAGTTAGTGAGCCAAATGGAGTTGTTCTCCCACAAGAAATCCTGAGCTCACCATTTTTCAATATGCCCTTCACCAACATGCAGTGTTTCCTTGGTTGAATTAGCTCTCACACCAATATTTGCGTCTTTTGCATTGAGGGCTATCTGAAAACGGCTGTGGCGCTGAACTTGCTTGAGAATGTGGAGTTGGTGGCATGTGAAACCCGCATGTGGAGCATTCGTTTGTGTGGGATACTCTACCAGGTTCATTCCTAGATAATGCACCCAAAGGGCACTAAGCATAGAGTGTGAAAACTGAGTTTCCTTGAGAGCTGCTTGGAAGCCTGATGGTGTGTGAAGGTCCTGAGCCAAATGGAGTTGTTCTAGCACAAGAACCACTCGGCTGGTCCTTCTTCAATATGCCCTTCACCAACATGCATTGTTTCCTTGATTGAATTAGCTCTCACACCAATATTTTCATCTAGAGCCTTTGCATTGAGGGCTATCTGAAAACGGCTGTGGCGCTGAAGTTGCCTGTGAACGTGGAGTTGGTGGCATGTGAAACCCGCATGTGGAGCATTCGTATGTGTGGGATGCTGACCAAGCTTCATTTCAGTCCTAGGCACTCAAAGGGCACTAAGCATAGAGTGTGAAAACTGAGTTTCCTTGAGAGCTGCTTGGAAGCCTGATGGTGTGTGAAGTTAGTGAGCCAAATGGAGTTGTTCTCCCACAAGAACCACTCGGCTGATCCTTCTTCAATATGCACTTCACCAACATGCAGTGTTTCCTTGATTGAATTAGCTCTCACACCAATATTTGCGTCTAGAGCCTTTGCATTGAGGGCTATCTGAAAACGGCTGTGGCGCTGAAGTTGCCTGTGAATGTGGAGTTGGTGGCATGTGAAACCCACATGTGGAGCATTCGTTTGTGTGGGATGCTCTACCAGGTTCATTCCTAGATAATGCACTCAAAGGGCACTAAGCATAGAGTGTGAAAACTGAGTTTCCTTGAGAGCTGCTTGGAAGCCTGATGGTGTGTGAAGTTAGTGAGCCAAATGGAGTTGTTCTCCCACAAGAACCACTCGGCTGATCCTTCTGCAATATGCCCTTCACCAACATGCAGCGTTTCCATGATTGAATTAGCTCTCATAGGAATATTTGCGTCTAGAGCCTTTGCATTGAGGGCTATCTGAAAACGGCTGTGGCGCTGAAGTTGCCTGTGAATGTCGAGTTGGTGGCATGTGAAACCCGCATGTGGAGCATTCGCTTGTGTGGGATGCTCTACTAGATTCATTCCTAGATAATGCACTCAAAGGGCACTAAGCATAGAGTGTGAAAACTGAGTTTCCTTGAGAGCTGCTTGGAAGCCTGATGGTGTGTGAAGTTAGTGAGTCAAATGGAGTTGTTCTCCCACAAGAACCATACGGCTGATCCTTCTTCAATATGCCCTTCACCAACATGCAGTGTTTCCTTGATTGAATTAGCTCTCACAGCAATATTTGCGTCTAGAGCCTTTGCATTGAGAGCTATCGGAAAACGGCTGTGGCGCTGAAGTTGCCTGAGAATGTGGAGTTAGTGGCATGTGAAACCTGCATGTGGAGCATTCGTTTGTGTGGGATGCTCTACCAGGTTCATTCCTAGATAATGCACTCAAAGGGCACTAAGCATAGAGTGTGAAAAGTGAGTTTCCTTGAGAGCTGCTTGGAAGCCTGATGGTGTGTGAAGTTAGTGAGCCAAATGGAGTTGTTCTCCCACAAGAACCACTCGGCTGATCCTTCTTCAATATGCCCTTCACCAACATGCAGCGTTTCCTTGATTGAATTAGCTCTCACACCAATATTTGCGTCTAGAGCCTTTGCATTGAGGGCTATCTGAAAACGGCTGTGGCGCTGAAGTTGCCTGTGAATGTCGAGTTGGTGGCATGTGAAACCCGCATGTGGAGCATTCGCTTGTGTGGCATGCTGACCAAGATTCATTTGAGTCCTAGGCACTCAAAGGGCACTAAGCATAGAGTGTGAAAGCTGAGTTTCCTTGAGAGCTGCTTGGAAGCCTGATGGTGTGTGAAGTTAGTGAGACAAATGGAGTTGTTCTCCCACAAGAACCACTCGGCTGATCCTTCTTCAATATGCCCTTCACCAACATGCATTGTTTCCTTGATTGAATTAGCTCTCACACCAATATTTGCGTCTAGAGCCTTTGCATTGAGGGCTATCTGAAAACGGCTGTGGCTCTGAAGTTGCCTGTGAATGTGGAGTTGGTGGCTTGTGAAACCCGCATGTGGAGCATTCGTTTGTGTGGGATGCTCTACCAGGTTCATTCCTAGATAATGCACTCAAAGGGCACTAAGCATAGAGTGTGAAAACTGAGTTTCCTTGAGAGCTGCTTGGAAGCCTGATGGTGTGTGAAGTTAGTGAGCCAAATGGAGTTGTTCTCAAGCAAGAACCACTCGGCTGATTCCTGTTCAATATGCCCTTCACCAACATGCAGTGTTTCCTTGATTGAATTAGCTCTCACACCAATATTTGCATTTAGAGCCTTTGTATTGAGAGCTATCTGAAAATGGCTGTGGCGCTGAAGTTGCCTGAGAATGTGGAGTTGGTGGCATGTGAAACCCGCATGTGGAGCATTCGTTTGTGTGGCATGCTCACCAAGATTCATTTCAGTCCTAGGCACTCAAAGGGCACTAAGCATAGAGTGTGAAAACTGAGTTTCCTTGAGAGCTGCTTGGAAGCCTGATGGTGTTTGAAGTTAGTGAGCCAAATGGAGTTGTTCTCCCACAAGAAATCCTGAGCTCACCATTTTTCAATATGCCCTTCACCAACATGCAGTGTTTCCTTGGTTGAATTAGCTCTCACACCAATATTTGCGTCTTTTGCATTGAGGGCTATCTGAAAACGGCTGTGGCGCTGAACTTGCTTGAGAATGTGGAGTTGGTGGCATGTGAAACACGCATGTGGAGCATTCGTTTGTGTGGGATACTCTACCAGGTTCATTCCTAGATAATGCACCCAAAGGGCACTAAGCATAGAGTGTGAAAACTGAGTTTCCTTGAGAGCTGCTTGGAAGCCTGATGGTGTGTGAAGGTCCTGAGCCAAATGGAGTTGTTCTAGCACAAGAACCACTCGACTGGTCCTTCTTCAATATGCCCTTCACCAACATGCATTGTTTCCTTGATTGAATTAGCTCTCACACCAATATTTGCGTCTAGAGCCTTTGCATTGAGGGCTATCTGAAAATGGCTGTGGCGCTGAAGTTGCCTGTGAACGTGGAGTTGGTGGCATGTGAAACCCGCATGTGGAGCATTCGTATGTGTGGGATGCTGACCAAGCTTCATTTCAGTCCTAGGCACTCAAAGGGCACTAAGCATAGAGTGTGAAAACTGAGTTTCCTTGAGAGCTGCTTGGAAGCCTGATGGTATGTGAAGTTAGTCAGCCAAATGGAGTTGTTCTCCCACAAGAACCACTCGGCTGATACTTCTGCAATATACCCTTCACCAACATGCAGTGTTTCCTTGATTGAATTAGCTCTCACACCAATATTTGCGTCTAGAGCCTTTGCATTGAGGGCTATCTGAAAACGGCTGTGGCGCTGAAGTTGCCTGTGAATGTGGAGTTGGTGGCATGTGAAACCCGCATGTGGAGCATTCGTTTGTGTGGGATGCTCTACCAGGTTCATTCGTAGATAATGCACTCAAAGGGCACTAAGCATAGAGTGTGAAACTGAGTTTCCTTGAGAGCTGCTTGGAAGCCTGATGGTGTGTGAAGTTAGTGAGCCAAATGGAGTTGTTCTCCCACAAGAACCACTCGGCTGATTCTTCTTCAATATGCCCTTCACCAACATGCAGTGTTTCCTTGATTGAATTAGCTCTCACACCAATATTTTCAGCTAGAGCCTTTGCATTGAGGGCTATCTGAAAATGGCTGTGGCGCTGAAGTTGCCTGTGAATGTGGAGTTGTTGGCATGTGAAACCTGCATTGGAGCATTCGTTTGTGTGGGATGCTGTACCAGGTTCATTCCTAGATAATGCACTCAAAGGGCAGTAAGCATAGAGTGTGAAAACTGAGTTTCCTTGAGAGCTGCTTGGAAGCCTGATGGTGTTTGAAGTTAGTGAGCCAAATGGAGTTGTTCTCCCACAAGAAATCCTGAGCTCACCATTTTTCAATATGCCCTTCACCAACATGCAGTGTTTCCTTGGTTGAATTAGCTCTCACACCAATATTTGCGTCTTTTGCATTGAGGGCTATCTGAAAACGGCTGTGGCGCTGAACTTGCTTGAGAATGTGGAGTTGGTGGCATGTGAAACACGCATGTGGAGCATTCGTTTGTGTGGGATACTCTACCAGGTTCATTCCTAGATAATGCACCCAAAGGGCACTAAGCATAGAGTGTGAAAACTGAGTTTCCTTGAGAGCTGCTTGGAAGCCTGATGGTGTGTGAAGGTCCTGAGCCAAATGGAGTTGTTCTAGCACAAGAACCACTCTGCTGGTCCTTCTTCAATATGCCCTTCACCAACATGCATTGTTTCCTTGATTGAATTAGCTCTCACACCAATATTTTCATCTAGAGCCTTTGCATTGAGGGCTATCTGAAAACGGCTGTGGCGCTGAAGTTGCCTGTGAACGTGGAGTTGGTGGCATGTGAAACCCGCATGTGGAGCATTCGTATGTGTGGGATGCTGACCAAGCTTCATTTCAGTCCTAGGCACTCAAAGGGCACTAAGCATAGAGTGTGAAAACTGAGTTTCCTTGAGAGCTGCTTGGAAGCCTGATGGTGTGTGAAGTTAGTGAGTCAAATGGAGTTGTTCTCCCACAAGAACCATACGGCTGATCCTTCTTCAATATGCCCTTCACCAACATGTAGTGTTTCCTTGATTGAATTAGCTCTCACACCAATATTTGCGTCTAGAGCCTTTGCATTGAGAGCTATCGGAAAACGGCTGTGGCGCTGAAGTTGCCTGAGAATGTGGAGTTAGTGGCATGTGAAACCTGCATGTGGAGCATTCGTTTGTGTGGGATGCTCTACCAGGTTCATTCCTAGATAATGCACTCAAAGGGCACTAAGCATAGAGTGTGAAAAGTGAGTTTCCTTGAGAGCTGCTTGGAAGCCTGATGGTGTGTGAAGTTAGTGAGCCAAATGGAGTTGTTCTCCCACAAGAACCACTCGGCTGATCCTTCTTCAATATGCCCTTCACCAACATGCAGCGTTTCCTTGATTGAATTAGCTCTCACACCAATATTTGCGTCTAGAGCCTTTGCATTGAGGGCTATCTGAAAACGGCTGTGGCGCTGAAGTTGCCTGTGAATGTCGAGTTGGTGGCATGTGAAACCCGCATGTGGAGCATTCGCTTGTGTGGCATGCTGACCAAGATTCATTTGAGTCCTAGGCACTCAAAGGGCACTAAGCATAGAGTGTGAAAACTGAGTTTCCTTGAGAGCTGCTTGGAAGCCTGATGGTGTGTGAAGTTAGTGAGACAAATGGAGTTGTTCTCCCACAAGAACCACTCGGCTGATCCTTCTTCAATATGCCCTTCACCAACATGCATTGTTTCCTTGATTGAATTAGCTCTCACACCAATATTTGCGTCTAGAGCCTTTGCATTGAGGGCTATCTGAAAACGGCTGTGGCTCTGAAGTTGCCTGTGAATGTGGAGTTGGTGGCTTGTGAAACCCGCATGTGGAGCATTCGTTTGTGTGGGATGCTCTACCAGGTTCATTCCTAGATAATGCACTCAAAGGGCACTAAGCATAGAGTGTGAAAACTGAGTTTCCTTGAGAGCTGCTTGGAAGCCTGATGGTGTGTGAAGTTAGTGAGCCAAATGGAGTTGTTCTCCCACAAGAACCACTCGGCTGATCCTTCTGCAATATGCCCTTCACCAACATGCAGCGTTTCCATGATTGAATTAGCTCTCATAGGAATATTTGCGTCTAGAGCCTTTGCATTGAGGGCTATCTGAAAACGGCTGTGGCGCTGAATTTGCTTGTGAATGTGGAGTTGGTGGCACGTGAAACCCGCATGTGGAGCATTCGTTTGTGTGGGATGCTCTACCAGGTTCATTCCTAGATAATGCACTCAAAGGGCCCTAAGCATAGAGTGTGAAAACTGAGTTTCCTTGAGAGCTGCTTGGAAGCCTGATGGTGTGTGAAGTTAGTGAGTCAAATGGAGTTGTTCTCCCACAAGAACCATACGGCTGATCCTTCTTCAATATGCCCTTCACCAACATGTAGTGTTTCCTTGATTGAATTAGCTCTCACACCAATATTTGCGTCTAGAGCCTTTGCATTGAGAGCTATCGGAAAACGGCTGTGGCGCTGAAGTTGCCTGAGAATGTGGAGTTAGTGGCATGTGAAACCTGCATGTGGAGCATTCGTTTGTGTGGGATGCTCTACCAGGTTCATTCCTAGATAATGCACTCAAAGGGCACTAAGCATAGAGTGTGAAAAGTGAGTTTCCTTGAGAGCTGCTTGGAAGCCTGATGGTGTGTGAAGTTAGTGAGCCAAATGGAGTTGTTCTCCCACAAGAACCACTCGGCTGATCCTTCTTCAATATGCCCTTCACCAACATGCAGCGTTTCCTTGATTGAATTAGCTCTCACTCCAATATTTGCGTCTAGAGCCTTTGCATTGAGGGCTATCTGAAAACGGCTGTGGCGCTGAAGTTGCCTGTGAATGTCGAGTTGGTGGCATGTGAAACCCGCATGTGGAGCATTCGCTTGTGTGGCATGCTGACCAAGATTCATTTGAGTCCTAGGCACTCAAAGGGCACTAAGCATAGAGTGTGAAAACTGAGTTTCCTTGAGAGCTGCTTGCAAGCCTGATGGTGTGTGAAGTTAGTGAGCCAAATGGAGTTGTTCTCCCACAAGAACCACTCGGCTTATACTTCTGCAATATGCCCTTCACCAACATGCAGTGTTTCCTTGATTGAATTAGCTCTCACACCAATATTTGCGTCTAGAGCCTTTGCATTGAGGGCTATCTGAAAACGGCTGTGGCTCTGAAGTTGCCTGTGAATGTGGAGTTGGTGGCTTGTGAAACCCGCATGTGGAGCATTCGTTTGTGTGGGATGCTCTACCAGGTTCATTCCTAGATAATGCACTCAAAGGGCACTAAGCATAGAGTGTGAAAACTGAGTTTCCTTGAGAGCTGCTTGGAAGCCTGATGGTGTGTGAAGTTAGTGAGCCAAATGGAGTTGTTCTCAAGCAAGAACCACTCGGCTGATTCCTGTTCAATATGCCCTTCACCAACATGCACTGTTTCCTTGATTGAATTAGCTCTCACACCAATATTTGCATTTAGAGCCTTTGTATTGAGAGCTATCTGAAAATGGCTGTGGCGCTGAAGTTGCCTGAGAATGTGGAGTTGGTGGCATGTGAAACCCACATGTGGAGCATTCGTTTGTGTGGCATGCTCACCAAGATTCATTTCAGTCCTAGGCACTCAAAGGGCACTAAGCATAGAGTGTGAAAACTGAGTTTCCTTGAGAGCTGCTTGGAAGCCTGATGGTGTTTGAAGTTAGTGAGCCAAATGGAGTTGTTCTCCCACAAGAAATCCTGAGCTCACCATTTTTCAATATGCCCTTCACCAACATGCAGTGTTTCCTTGGTGGAATTAGCTCTCACACCAATATTTGCGTCTTTTGCATTGAATGCTATCTGAAAACGGCTGTGGCGCTGAACTTGCTTGAGAATGTGGAGTTGGTGGCATGTGAAACACGCATGTGGAGCATTCGTTTGTGTGGGATACTCTACCAGGTTCATTCCTAGATAATGCACCCAAAGGGCACTAAGCATAGAGTGTGAAAACTGAGTTTCCTTGAGAGCTGCTTGGAAGCCTGATGGTGTGTGAAGGTCCTGAGCCAAATGGAGTTGTTCTAGCACAAGAACCACTCGGCTGGTCCTTCTTCAATATGCCCTTCACCAACATGCATTGTTTCCTTGATTGAATTAGCTCTCACACCAATATTTTCATCTAGAGCCTTTGCATTGAGGGCTATCTGAAAATGGCTGTGGCGCTGAAGTTGCCTGTGAACGTGGAGTTGGTGGCATGTGAAACCCGCATGTGGAGCATTCGTATGTGTGGGATGCTGACCAAGCTTCATTTCAGTCCTAGGCACTCAAAGGGCACTAAGCATAGAGTGTGAAAACTGAGTTTCCTTGAGAGCTGCTTGGAAGCCTGATGGTATGTGAAGTTAGTGAGCCAAATGGAGTTGTTCTCCCACAAGAACCACTCGGCTGATACTTCTGCAATATACCCTTCACCAACATGCAGTGTTTCCTTGATTGAATTAGCTCTCACACCAATATTTGCGTCTAGAGCCTTTGCATTGAGGGCTATCTGAAAACGGCTGTGGCGCTGAAGTTGCCTGTGAATGTGGAGTTGGTGGCATGTGAAACCCGCATGTGGAGCATTCGTTTGTGTGGGATGCTCTACCAGGTTCATTCGTAGATAATGCACTCAAAGGGCACTAAGCATAGAGTGTGAAACTGAGTTTCCTTGAGAGCTGCTTGGAAGCCTGATGGTGTGTGAAGTTAGTGAGCCAAATGGAGTTGTTCTCCCACAAGAACCACTCGGCTGATTCTTCTTCAATATGCCCTTCACCAACATGCAGTGTTTCCTTGATTGAATTAGCTCTCACACCAATATTTGCATCTAGAGCCTTTGCATTGAGGGCTATCTGAAAACGGCTGTGGCTCTGAAGTTGCCTGTGAATGTGGAATTGGTGGCATGTGAAAGCCGCATGTGGAGCATTCGTATGTGTGGCATGCTGAACAAGTTTCATTTCAGTCCTAGGCACGCAAAGGGCACTAAGCATAGAGTGTGAAAACTGAGTTTCCTTGAGAGCTGCTTGGAAGCCTGATGGTGTGTGAAGTTATTGAGCCAAATGGAGTTGTTCTAGCACAAGAACCACTCGGCTGATACTTCTGCAATATGCCCTTCACCAACATGCAGTGTTTCCTTGATTGAATTAGCTCTCACACCAATATTTGCGTCTAGAGCCTTTGCATTCAGGGCTATCTGAAAATGGCTGTGGCGCTGAAGTTGCCTGTGAATGTGGAGTTGGTGGCATGTGAAACCCGCATGTGGAGCAGTCGCTTGTGTGGGATGCTCAACAAGCTTGATTTCAGTCCTAGGCACTCAAAGGGCACTAAGCATAGAGTGTGAAAACTGAGTTTCCTTGAGAGCTGCTTGGAAGCCTGATGGTATGTGAAGTTAGTGAGCCAAATGGAGTTGTTCTCCCACAAGAACCACTCGGCTGATACTTCTTCAATATGCCCTTCACCAACATGCAGTGTTTCCTTGATTGAATTAGCTCTCACACCAATATTTGCGTCTAGAGCCTTTGCATTGAGGGCTATCTGAAAACGGCTGTGGCGCTGAAGTTGCCTGTGAATGTGGAGTTGGTGGCATGTGAAACCCGCATGTGGAGCATTCGTTTGTGTGGGATGCTCTACCAGGTCCATTCCTAGATAATGCACTCAAAGGGCACTAAGCATAGAGTGTGAAAACTGAGTTTCCTTGAGAGCTGCTTGGAAGCCTGATGGTGTGTGAAGTTAGTGAGCCAAATGGAGTTGTTCTCCCACAAGAACCACTCGGCTGATTCTTCTTCAATATGCCCTTCACCAACATGCAGTGTTTCCTTGATTGAATTAGCTCTCACACCAATATTTTCATCTAGAGCCTTTGCATTGAGGGCTATCTGAAAACGGCTGTGGCGCTGAAGTTGCCTGTGAATGTGGAGTTGGTGGCATGTGAAACCCGCATGTGGAGCATTCGTATGTGTGGGATGCTGACCAAGCTTCATTTCAGTCCTAGGCACTCAAAGGGCACTAAGCATAGAGTGTGAAAACTGAGTTTCCTTGAGAGCTGCTTGGAAGCCTGATGGTGTGTGAAGTTAGTGAGCCAAATGGAGTTGTTCTCCCACAAGAACCACTCGGCTGATACTTCTGCAATATGCCCTTCACCAACATGCAGTGTTTCCTTGATTGAATTAGCTCTCACACAATATTTTCATCTAGAGCCTTTGCATTGAGGGCTATCTGAAAACGGCTGTGGCGCTGAAGTTGCCTGTGAACGTGGAGTTGGTGGCATGTGAAACCCGCATGTGGAGCATTCGTATGTGTGGGATGCTGACCAAGCTTCATTTCAGTGCTAGGCACTCAAAGGGCACTAAGCATAGAGTGTGAAAACTGAGTTTCCTTGAGAGCTGCTTGGAAGCCTGATGGTGTGTGAAGTTAGTGAGCCAAATGGAGTTGTTCTCCCACAAGAACCACTCGGCTTATACTTCTGCAATATGCCCTTCACCAACATGCAGTGTTTCCTTGATTGAATTAGCTCTCACACCAATATTTGCGTCTAGAGCCTTTGCATTGAGGGTTATGTGAAAACGGCTGTGGCGCTGAAGTTGCCTGTGAATGTGGAGTTGGTGGCATGTGAAACCCGCATGTGGAGCATTCGTTTGTGTGGGATGCTCTACCAGGTTCATTCCTAGATAATGCACTCAAAGGGCACTAAGCATAGAGTGTGAAAACTGAGTTTCCTTGAGAGCTGCTTGGAAGCCTGATGGTGTGTGAAGTTAGTGAGCCAAATGGAGTTGTTCTCCCACAAGAACCACTCGGCTGATACTTCTGCAATATGCCCTTCACCAACATGCAGTGTTTCCTTGATTGAATTAGCTCTCACACCAATATTTGCGTCTAGAGCCTTTGCATTGAGGGTTATGTGAAAACGGCTGTGGCGCTGAAGTTGCCTGTGAATGTGGAGTTGGTGGCATGTGAAACCCGCATGTGGAGCATTCGTTTGTGTGGGATGCTCTACCAGGTTCATTCCTAGATAATGCACTCAAAGGGCACTAAGCATAGAGTGTGAAAACTGAGTTTCCTTGAGAGCTGCTTGGAAGCCTGATGGTGTGTGAAGTTAGTGAGCCAAATGGAGTTATTCTCCCACAAGAACCACTCGGCTGATTCTTCTTCAATATGCCCTTCACCAACATGCAGTGTTTACTTGATTGAATTAGCTCTCACACAAATATTTGCGTCTAGAGCGTTTGCATTCAGGGCAATCTGAAAATGGCTGTGGCGTTGAAGTTGCCTGTGAATGTGGAGTTGTTGGCATGTGAAACCTGCATTGGAGCATTCGTTTGTGTGGGATGCTGTACCAGGTTCATTCCTAGATAATGCACTCAAAGGGCACTAAGCATAGAGTTTGAAAACTGAGTTTCCTTGAGAGCTGCTTGGAAGCCTGATGGTGTGTGAAGGTCCTGAGCCAAATGGAGTTGTTCTAGCACAACAAGCACTCGGCTGATCCTTCTTCAATATGCCCTTCACCAACATGCAGTGTTTCCTTGATTGAATTAGCTCTCACACCAATATTTGCGTCTAGAGCCTTTGCATTCACGGCTATCTGAAAACGGCTGTGGCTCTGAAGTTGCCTGTGAATGTGGAGTTCGTGGCATGTGAAACCCGCATGTGGAGCATTCGTATGTGTGGCATGCTGAACAAGTTTCATTTCAGTCCTAGGCACGCAAAGGGCACTAAGCATAGAGTGTGAAAACTGAGTTTCCTTGAGAGCTGCTTGGAAGCCTGATGGTGTGTGAAGTTAGTGAGCCAAATGGAGTTGTTCTCCCACAAGAACCACTCGGCTGATACTTCTGCAATATGCCCTTCACCAACATGCAGTGTTTCCTTGATTGAATTAGCTCTCACACCAATATTTTCATCTAGAGCCTTTGCATTCAGGGCTACTGAAAATGGCTGTGGCGCTGAAGTTGCCTGTGAATGTGGAGTTGTTGGCATGTGAAACCCGCATGTGGAGCATTCGTATGTGTGGCATGCTGACCAAGCTTCATTTCCGTCCTAGGCACTGAAAGTTCCCTAAGCATAGAGTGTGAAAACTGAGTTTCCTTGAGAGCTGCTTGGAAGCCTGATGGTATGTGAAGTTAGTGAGCCAAATGGAGTTGTTCTCCCACAAGAACCACTCGGCTGAACCTTCTGCAATATGCCCTTCACCAACATGCAGTGTTTCCTTGATTGAATTAGCTCTCACACGAATATTTTCATCGAGAGCCTTTGCATTGAGGGCTATGTGAAAACGGCTGTGGCGCTGAAGTTGCCTGTGAATGTGGAGTTGGTGGAATGTGAAACCTGCATGTGGAGCATTCGTTTGTGTGGGATGCTCTACCAGGTTCATTCCTAGATAATGCACTCAAAGGGCACTAAGCATAGAGTGTGAAAACTGAGTTTGCTTGAGAGCTGCTTGGAAGCCTGATGGTGTGTGAAGGTCCTGAGCCAAATGGAGTTGTTCTCCCACAAGAACCACTCGGCTGATCCTTCTGCAATATGCCCTTCACCAACATGCAGTGTTTCCTTGATTGAATTAGCTCTCACACCAATATTTTCATCTAGAGCCTTTGCATTGAGGGCTAGCTGAAAACGGCAGTGGCGCTGAAGTTGCCTGTGAATGTGGAGTTGTTGGCATGTGAAACCCGCATCTGGAGCATTCGTATGTGTGGCATGCTGACCAAGCTTCATTTCAGTCCTAGGCACTCAAAGGGCACTAAGCATAGAGTGTGAAAACTGAGTTTCCTTGAGAGCTGCTTGGAAGCCTGATGGTGTGTGAAGTTAGTGAGCCAAATGGAGTTGTTCTCCCACAAGAACAACTCGGCTGATCCTTCTTCAATATGCCCTTCACCAACATGCAGTGTTTCCTTGATTGAATTAGCTCTCACACCAATATTTGCGTCTAGAGCCTTTGCATTGAATCCGAAAACGGCTGTGGCGCTGAAGTTGCCTGTGAATGTGGAGTTGGTGGCATGTGAAACCCGCATGTGGAGCATTCGTTTGTTTGGTATGCTCACCAAGATTCATTTCAGTCCTAGGCACGCAAAGGGCACTAAGCATAGAGTGTGAAAACTGAGTTTCCTTGAGAGCTGCTTGGAAGCCTGATGGTGTGTGAAGTTAGTGAGCCAAATGGAGTTGTTCTCCCACAAGAACCACTCGGCTGATCCTTCTTCAATATGCCCTTCACCAACATGCAGTGTTTCCTTGATTGAATTAGCTCTCACACCAATATTTGCGTCTAGAGCCTTTGCATTGAGGGCTATCTGAAAACGGCTGTGGCTCTGAAGTTCTGTGAATGTGGAGTTGTTGACATGTGAAACCCGCATGTGAAGCATTCGTTTGTGTGGGAGGCTCTACCAGGTTCATTCCTAGATAATGCACTCAAAGGGCACTAAGCATAGAGTGTGAAAACTGAGTTTCCTTGAGAACTGCTTGGAAGCCTGATGGTGTGTGAAGTTAGAGAGCCAAATGGAGTTGTTCTCCCACAAGAACCACTCGGCTGATTCTTCTTCAATATGCCCTTCACCAACATGCAGTGTTTGCTTGATTGAAATAGCTCTCACACGAATATTTTCATCGAGAGCCTTTTCATTGAGGGCTATCTGAAAATGGCTGTGGCACTGAAGTTGCCTGTGAATTTTGGAGTTGGTGGCATGTGAAAACTGCATGTGGAGCATTCGTTTGTGTGGGATGCTCTAGCAGGTTCATTCCTAGATAATGCACTCAAAGGGCACTAAGCATAGAGTGTGAAAACTGAGTTTCCTTGAGAGCTGCTTGGAAGCCTGATGGTGTGTGAAGTTAGTGAGCCAAATGGAGTTGTTCTCCCACAAGAACCACTCGGCTGATTCTTCTTCAATATGCCCTTCACCAACATGCAGTGTTTACTTGATTGAATTAGCTCACACACAAATATTTGCGTCTAGAGCCTTTGTATTTACCAGAGGCTATCTGAAAACGTCTGTGGCGCTGAAGTTGCCTGTGAATGTGGAGTTGGTGGCATGTGAAACCCGCATGTGGAGCATTCGTTTGTGTGGCATGATCAGCAAGCTTCATTTCAGTCCTAGGCACTCAAAGGGCACTAAGCATAGAGTGTGAAAACTGAGTTTCCTTGAGAGCTGCTTGGAAGCCTGATGGTGTGTGAAGTTAGTGAGCCAAATGGAGTTGTTCTCCCAGAAGAACCACTCGGCTGATCCTTCTTCAATATGCCCTTCACCAACATGCAGTGTTTCCTTGATTGAATTAGCTCTCACACCAATATTTGCGTCTAGAGCCTTTGCATTGAGGGCTATCTGAAAACGGCTGTGGCGCTGAAGTTGCATGAGAATGTGGAGTTGGTGGCATGTGAAACCCGCATATGTGGAGCATTCGTTTGTGTGGGATGCTCTACCAGATTCATTCCTAGATAATGCACTCAAAGGGCACTAAGCATAGAGTGTGAAAACTGAGTTTCCTTGAGAGCTGCTTGGAAGCCTGATGGTCTGTGAAGTTAGTGAGCCAAATGGAGTTGTTCTCCCACAAGAACCACTCGGCTGATCCTTCTTCAATATGCCCTTCACCAACATGCAGTGTTTCCTTGATTGAATTAGCTCTCACACCAATATTTGCGTCTAGAGCCTTTGCATTGAGGGCTATCTGAAAACGGCTGTGGCTCTGAAGTTGCCTGTGATTGTGAAGTTGGTGGCTTGTGAAACCCGCATGTGGAGCATTCGTTTGTGTGGGATGCTCTACCAGGTTCCTTCCTAGATAATGCACTCAAAGGGCAGTAAGCATAGATTGTGAAAACTGAGTTTCCTTGAGAGCTGCCTGGAAGCCTGATGGTGTGTGAAGTTAGTGAGCCAAATGGAGTTGTTCTCCCACAAGAACCACTCGGCTGATTCTTCTTCAATATGCCCTTCACCAACATGCACTGTTTCCTTGATTGAATTAGCTCTCACACCAATATTTGCGTCTAGAGCCTTTGCATTGAGGGCTATCTGAAAACGGTTGTGGCCCTGAAATTGCCTGTGAATGTGGAGTTGGTGGCATGTGAAACCCGCATGTGGAGCATTCGTTTGTGTGGGATGCTCTGCCAGGTTCATTCCTAGATAATGCACTCAAAGGGCACTAAGTATAGAGTGTGAAAACTGAGTTCCTTGAGAGCTGCTTGGAAGCCTGATGGTGTGTGAAGTTAGTGAGCCAAATGGAGTTGTTCTCCCACAAGAACCACTCGGCTGATCCTTCTGCAATATGCCCTTAACCAACATGCAGTGTTTCCTTGATTGAATTAGTTCTCACACCAATAATTGTGTCTAGAGTCTTTGCATTGAGGGCTATGTGAAAACGGCTGTGGCGCTGAAGTTGCCTGTGAATGTGGAGTTGTTGACATGTGAAACCCGCATGTGGAGCATTCGTTTGTGTGGGATGCTCTACCAGGTTCATTCCTTCATAATGCACTCAAAGGTCACTAAGCATAGAGTGTGAAAGCTGAGTTTCCTTGAGAGCTGCTTTGAAGCCTGATGGTTTGTGAAGTTAGTGAGCCAAATGGAGTTGTTCTCTCACAAGAACCACTCAGCTGATCCTTCTTCAATATACCCTTCACCAACATGCAGTGTTACCTTGATTGAATTAGCTCTCACACCAATATTTGCGTCTAGAGCCTTTGCATTGAGAGCTATCTGAAAATGGCTGTGGCCCTGAAGTTGCCTGTGAATGTGGAGTTGGTGGCATGTGAAACCAGCATGTGGAGCATTCGTTTGTGTGGCATGCTCACCAAGATTCATTTCAGTCCTAGGCACTCAAAGGGCACTAACCATAGAGTGTGAAAACTGAGTTTCCTTGAGAGCTGCTTGGAAGCCTGGTTGTGTGTGAAGTTAGTGAGCCAAATGGAGTTGTTCTCCCAGAAGAACCACTCGGCTGATCCTTCTTCAATATGCCCTTCACCAACATGCAGTGTTTCCTTGATTGAATTAGCTCTCACACCAATATTTGCGTCTAGAGCCTTTGCATTGAGGGCTATGTGAAAACGGCTGTGGCGCTGAAGTTGCCTGTGAATGTGGAGTTGGTGGCATGTGAAACCCGCATGTGGAGCATTCGTTTGTGTGGGATGCTCTGCTAGGTTCATTCCTAGATAATGCACTCAAAGTGCACTAAGCATAGAGTGTGAAAACTGAGTTTCCTTAAGACAGGCCGGGAAGCCTGATGGTGTGTGAAGTTAGTGAGCCAAATGGAGTTGTTCTCCCACAAGAACCACTCGGCTGATTCTTCTTCAATATGCCCATCACCAACATGCAGTGTTTCCTTGATTGAATTAGCTCTCACACCAATAATTGCGTCTAGAGCCTTTGCATTGAGGGCTATCTGAAAACGGCTGTGGCGCTGAAGTTGCCTGTGAATGTGGAGTTGGTGGCATGTGAAACCCGCATGTGGAGCATTCGTTTGTGTGGGATGCTCTACCAGGTTCTTTCCTAGATAATGCACTCAAAGGGCACTAAGCATACAGTGTGAAAACTGAGTTTCCCTGAGAGCTGCTTGGAAGCCTGATGGTGTGTGAAGTTAGTGGGCAAATGGAGGTGTTCTCCCAGAAGAACCACTCAGCTGATCCTTCTTTAATATGCCCTTCACCAACATGCAGTGTTTCCTTGATTGAATTAGCTCTCACACCAATATTTGCGTCTAGAGCCTTTGCATTGAGGGTTATGTGAAAACGGCTGTGGCGCTGAAGTTGCCTGTGAATGTGGAGTTGGTGGCGTGTGAAACCCGCATGTGGAGCATTCGTTTGTGTGGGATGCTCTACCAGGTTCATTCCTAGATAATGCACTCAAAGGGCACTAAGCAGAGAGTGTGAAAACTGAGTTTCCTTGAGAGCTGCTTGCAAGCCTGATGGTGTGTGAAGTTAGTGAGCCAAATGGAGTTGTTCTCCCACAAGAACCACTCGGCTGATCCTTCTGCAATATGCCCTTCACCAACATGCAGTGTTTCCTTGATTGAATTAGCTCTCACACCAATATTTGTATCTAGAGCCTTTGCATTGAGGGCTATCTGAAAACGGCTGTGGCGCTGAAGTTGCCTGTGAATGTGGAGTTGGTGGCATGTGAAACCCGCATGTGGAGCATTCGTTTGTGTGGCATGCTCACCAAGATTCATTTCAGTCCTAGGCACTCAAAGGGCACTAAGCATAGAGTGTGAAAACTGAGTTTCCTTGAGAGCTGCTTGGAAGCCTGATGGTGTGTGAAGTTAGTGAGCCAAATGGAGTTGTTCTCCCACAAGAACCACTCGGCGGATAATTCTTCAATATGCCCTTCACCAACATGCAGTGTTTCCTTGATTGAATTAGCTCTCACATCAATATTTGCGTCTAGAGCCTTTGCATTGAGGGCTATCTGAAAATGGTTGTGGCGCTGAAGTTGCCTGTGAATGTGGAGTTGGTGGCATGTGAAACCCGCATGTGGAGCATTCGTTTGTGTGGGATGCTCTGCAAGGTTCATTCCTAGATAATGCACTCAAAGGGCACCAAGCATAGAGTGTGAAAACTGAGTTTCCCTGAGAGCTGCTTGGAAGCCTGATGGTGTGTGAAGTTAGTGAGCCAAATGGAGTTGTTCTCCCACAAGAACTACTCGGCTGATCCTTCTTCAATATGCCCTTCACCAACATGCAGTGTTTCCTTGATTGAATTAGCTCTCACACCAATATTTGCGTCTAGAGCCTTTGCATTGAGCGCTATGTGAAAACGGCTGTGGCGCTGAAGTTGCCTGTGAATGTGGAGTTGGTGGCATGTGAAACCCGCTTGTGGAGCATTCGTTTGTGTGGGATGCTCTACCAGGTTCTTTCCTAGATAATGCACTCAAAGGGCACTAAGCATACAGTGTGAAAACTGAGTTTCCTTGAGAGCTGCCTGGAAGCCTGATGGTGTGTGAAGTTAGTGAGCCAAATGGAGTTGTTCTCCCACAAGAACCACTTGGCTGATCCTTCTTCAATATGCCCATCACCAACATGCAGTGTTTCCTTGATTGAATTAGCTCTCACACCAATAATTGCGTCTAGAGCCTTTGCATTGAGGGCTATCTGAAAACGGCTGTGGCACTGAAGTTGCCTGTGAATGTGGAGTTGGTGGCATGTGAAACCCGCATGTGGAGCATTCGTTTGTGTGGGATGCTCTACCAGGTTCATTCCTAGATAATGCACTCAAAGGGCACTAAGCATAGAGTGTGAAAACTGAGTTTCCCTGAGAGCTGCTTGGAAGCCTGATGGTGTGTGAAGTTAGTGGGCAAATGGAGGTGTTCTCTCACAAGAACCACTCGGCTGATCCTTCTTCAATATGCCCTTCACCAACATGCAGTGTTTCCTTGATTGAATTAGCTCTCACACCAATATTTGCGTCTAGAGCCTTTGCATTGAGGGTTATGTGAAAACGGCTGTGGCGCTGAAGTTGCCTGTGAATGTGGAGTTGTTGGCGTGTGAAACCCGCATGTGGAGCATTCGTTTGTGTGGGATGCTCTACCAGGTTCATTCCTAGATAATGCACTCAAAGGGCACTAAGCATAGAGTGTGAAAACTGAGTTTCCTTGAGAGCTGCTTGGAAGCCTGATGGTGTGTGAAGTTAGTGAGCCAAATGGAGTTGTTCTCCCACAAGAACCACTCGGCGGATAATTCTTCAATATGCCCTTCACCAACATGCACTGTTTCCTTGATTGAATTAGCTCTCACACCAATATTTGCGTCTAGAGCCTTTGCATTGAGGGCTATCTGAAAACAGCTGTGGCGCTGAAGTTGCCTGTGAATGTGGAGTTGGTGGCATGTGAAACCCGCATGTGGAGCATTCGTTTGTGTGGGATGCTCTACCAGGTTCATTCCTAGATAATGCACTCAAAGGGCACTAAGCATAGAGTGTGAAAACTGAGTTTCCTTGAGAGCTGCTTGGAAGCCTGATGGTGTGTGAAGTTAGTGAGCCAAATGGAGTTGTTCTCCCACAAGAACCACTCGGCTGATCCTTCTTCAATATGCCCTTCACCAACATGCAGTGTTTCCTTGATTGAGTTAGTTCTCACACCAATATTTGCGTCTAGAGCCTTTGCATTGAGGGCTATGTGAAAACAGCTGTGGCGCTGAAGTTGCCTGTGAATGTGGAGTTGGTGGCATGTGAAACCCGCATGTGGAGCATTCGTTTGTGTGGCATGCTCACCAAGCTTCATTTCAGTCGTAGGCACTCAAAGGGCACTAAGCATAGAGTGTGAAATCTGAGTTTCCTTGAGAGCTGCTTGGAAGCCTGATGGTGTGTGAAGTTAGTGAGCCAAATGGAGTTGTTCTCCCACAAGAACCACTCGGCTGATCCTTCTGCAATATGCCCTTCACCAACATGCAGTGTTTCCTTGATTGAATTAGCTCTCACACCAATATTTTCATCTAGAGCCTTTGCATTGAGGGCTATCTGAAAACGGCTGTGGTGCTGAAGTTGCCTGTGAATGTGGAGTTGGTGGCATGTGAAACCCGCATGTGGAGCATTCGTTTGTGTGGGATGCTCTGCCAGATTAATTCCTAGATAATGCACTCAAAGGGCACTAAGCATACAGTGTGAAAACTGAGTTTCCCTGAGAGCTGCTTGGAAGCCTGATGGTGTGTGAAGTTAGTGGGCAAATGGAGGTGTTCTCCCAGAAGAACCACTCAGCTGATCCTTCTTTAATATGCCCTTCACCAACATGCAGTGTTTCCTTGATTGAATTAGCTCTCACACCAATATTTGCGTCTAGAGCCTTTGCATTGAGGGTTATGTGAAAACGGCTGTGGCGCTGAAGTTGCCTGTGAATGTGGAGTTGGTGGCGTGTGAAACCCGCATGTGGAGCATTCGTTTGTGTGGGATGCTCTACCAGGTTCATTCCTAGATAATGCACTCAAAGGGCACTAAGCAGAGAGTGTGAAAACTGAGTTTCCTTGAGAGCTGCTTGGAAGCCTGATGGTGTGTGAAGTTAGTGAGCCAAAATGGAGTTGTTCTCCCACAAGAACCACTCGGCTGATCCTTCTGCAATATGCCCTTCACCAACATGCAGTGTTTCCTTGATTGAATTAGCTCTCACACCAATATTTGTATCTAGAGCCTTTGCATTGAGGGCTATCTGAAAACGGCTGTGGCGCTGAAGTTGCCTGTGAATGTGGAGTTGGTGGCATGTGAAACCCGCATGTGGAGCATTCGTTTGTGTGGCATGCTCACCAAGATTCATTTCAGTCCTAGGCACTCAAAGGGCACTAAGCATAGAGTGTGAAAACTGAGTTTCCTTGAGAGCTGCTTGGAAGCCTGATGGTGTGTGAAGTTAGTGAGCCAAATGGAGTTGTTCTCCCACAAGAACCACTCGGCGGATACTTCTTCAATATGCCCTTCACCAACATGCAGTGTTTCCTTGATTGAATTAGCTCTCACACCAATATTTGCGTCTAGAGCCTTTGCATTGAGGGCTATCTGAAAATGGCTTGTGGCGCTGAAGTTGCCTGTGAATGTGGAGTTGGTGGCATGTGAAACCCGCATGTGGAGCATTCGTTTGTGTGGGATGCTCTTCCAGGTTCATTCCTAGATAATGCACTCAAAGGGCACTAAGCATAGAGTGTGAAAACTGAGTATCCTTGAGAGCTGCTTGGAAGCCTGATGGTGTGTGAAGTTAGTGAGCCAAATGGAGTTGTTCTCCCACAAGAACCACTCGGCTGATCCTTCTTCAATATGCCCTTCACCAACACACAGTGTTTCCTTGATTGAATTAGCTCTCACACCAATATTTGCGTCTAGAGCCTTTGCATTGAGGGCTATCTGAAAACGGCTGTGGCGCTGAAGTTGCCTGTGAATGTGGAGTTGGTGGCATGTGAAACCCGCATGTGGAGCATTCGTTTGTGTGGGATGCTCACCAAGCATCATTTCAGTTCTAGGCACTCAAAGGGCACTAAGCATAGAGTGTGAAAACTGAGTTTCCTTGAGAGCTGCTTGGAAGCCTGATGGTGTGTGAAGTTAGTGAGCCAAATGGAGTTGTTCTCCCACAAGAACCACTCGGCTGATACTTCTTCAATATGCCCTTCACCAACATGCAGTGTTTCCTTGATTGAATTAGCTCTCACACCAATATTTGCGTCTAGAGCCTTTGCATTGAGGGCTATCTGAAAACGGCTGTGGCGCTGAAGTTGCCTGTGAATGTGGAGTTGGTGGCATGTGAAACCCGCATGTGGAGCATTCGTTTGTGTGGGATGCTCTACCAGGTTCATTCCTAGGTAATGCACTCAAAGGGCACTAAGCATAGAGTGTGAAAACTGAGTTTCCTTGAGAGCTGCTTGGAAGCCTGATGGTGTGTGAAGTTAGTGAGCCAAATGGAGTTGTTCTCCCACAAGAACCACTCGGCTGATCCTTCTTCAATATGCCCTTCACCAACACACAGTGTTTCCTTGATTGAATTAGCTCTCACACCAATATTTGCGTCTAGAGCCTTTGCATTGAGGGCTATCTGAAAACGGCTGTGGCGCTGAAGTTGCCTGTGAATGTGGAGTTGGTGGCATGTGAAACCCGCATGTGGAGCATTCGTTTGTGTGGGATGCTCACCAAGCATCATTTCAGTTCTAGGCACTCAAAGGGCACTAAGCATAGAGTGTGAAAACTGAGTTTCCTTGAGAGCTGCTTGGAAGCCTGATGGTGTGTGAAGTTAGTGAGCCAAATGGAGTTGTTCTCCCACAAGAACCACTCGGCTGATACTTCTTCAATATG